>NC_045954.1:13130442-13169104 GCF_004382195.2 Drosophila sechellia
AGCGAAACACGGACACTGCGCCCGTAAAGTGGAATTTCAAGAACATCGAAAACACACGGACCTTCTCGCCAGCGTTTTAATATTTATGCATAAAATTTATAGGTGCTAAGGTACGCATCAGTACATATGTATGTATGTATGTGTAGTATGTTGATATGGCCGTAGCACTACCGAAATCCAGGTGAAAACGTATTTCGAGTCACCTTTTCGCAGAGCTAGTCAACCGCTCTTCGGCTTTTCGCCAGCTTTTCCCTCGATTCCTCTGGGTTTTTCTGCTTTTTGAAAAATAAAACTTCATTGCAGCAGATCGAAAGCTTTTATGTGTCAAGTTAATGAAACGGGGGCAAGTTTCAGATGGGGGATAGGGCAACGGACAGATGGGCAAAATGGGGGATGGATTCCAACAGCTGATGCATGGATTCCATTTAGGTGACACTTTATACTGGGCTGCCTTTAATCGGGATTTAACTTTATGCCCGCCTTGGTTCATTAAATTTTTATGTTCTCTCTGCGCTTATTCCGGTTTTTTTTTCGATTTTTACGGTTTTAAGGAGACGGCATGAGTTTGAACTTTAAGTCTCCAATCGTTAGAGCTCAAATCAACTGTTTTATTGAATAGTTTATTGGCAAATTTCGAGAGATTTGTTTATTTATTTATTTATTTGTGTAAGCATAGTTTTTCTTGCAGCTGTCGTTATGTTGATCATTCAGTTATATCTTTTAAGGCTCATCTGCGCGAAATCGGTCTCTCCAATCGAATTTTTCCTTTCAATAAAATGTGAAAAAAATAAGGAAAGGCAGGAAAATTTAAAGCAGACATCTAAGCCACAGTCCAAGTAGAGAAAAGCTAGTGCTGGGTCATATCCTTAGACATAGATACATCCACACACATACACACATGTGCATTCATTTTTTTCATTACACAAATGAAATGAAATTTATGCCGGTAAGTGTAAGGGTGTATGTGTGTGTGAAAGAGTGTTTTTAGCGACGTGCACTGGCGGAAAATCATAACTTGAAATGCGTTAAAATGCATATAAAAAATTTATAGCCTACACTTAGGCTCACATTAAATGACATGCCCGTCAAAGGCTTGTCCAAAAGCAAAGGGTATAAAATTGGCCTCGAAAGGTGTTACAAGGATCTACACGGAAAAAAAAGTCATAACAATATTAGAAACTTTTCGGAACGAGTTACACTTCTTTACAAGTGTAATAAAATTACTAAAATATTTAAGTTTGTCTGATTGTGTAATATATAAGTGCAAACTTATGGCTTTGTAAATTTTGGGGCAGACCCAAAAAAAAGAGGAAAAATATAAGAGCTGCAAGGAAAAAAAAAAAGAATTATAACCAAAACGTGTGTAATGATTGATGTGTATTTTAATGTACAATTTGCGGCCTTTAATAGCACCACACACACACACACACAGCAACCCACCAACTGGAACACGCAAAATGTCCCCCTTTTTCCCATGGATTTAAGAAACGTAATCACAGCCTTTCATGCCGTGCATTGCATACTTTCCACTGCTCAGCCCAATGACGAACAATATAAACCGAATGGAAAGCAGCAGACATAATAGATTCAGTTTTACTGATTAAATCAATTTTGTAAAAGTTTTTTTATTCATTTGACCTGTCAGCAACAGCGAGAGCAGCAGCAGCAGCGAAGTGTGGAAAACCATTAAAAATATTATGAAAAAGTTTAAGAACTCATCAGCCATAAAGAGAGTTCGCGAGTGTAGAAAGGAGGAGCGACCTGTTTCCGTCGTCAAAATGCAAATTATTTGTAATTATTTGCGCTTCGAATAGCTAAAGCGAATAATATTTTGTGAAACACACCGCCTTTGTCTACGGATTTCGACTTTTGACAACGAAAATATGTTGTATATTTGAATATATGGAATGTGATGGGATTTTTGAACAGTTTACAACAGCTGATGGGTTAAACCATAGAATTTCCAGTACACATGCCAACAGAATTAAACAGATATTTCTGAACATAAACAATCTGTAACGACAGTGTTTAACTTTTAAATATTAAATAGTAATAGTAATAGTAAAAGCCAATTTTATGAACCACATAACAAAAAAACCCACAAAATTTGCTTCTTTATCCAAGATTGCATTTTCAAAACTACATGTCTATCGATTTTAAAGTTTCCATCCTTTTTTTGCGAATAAACCTAGTTCTAGTCCTAAATCCCGCTTACAAACACACACACACACACACATACATAGAGTATATGCTAAGTACAATCTAGAACTGCGCAGCACTTGACTTGAATTTCTTGTTCTCGTTCTTGTTTGCGTTTGTGTTTGCACCCCTCGCCTTTGTTAATTTCTGTTGTTTGCCTTTAACCCCAACAAACAAAGGGCCAACAGAGCGGCGAGCAAAACAAAAAACAAAACTAAAATTGGAGGGGGGATTCGAAAAAATAAAGCGAAAGGGACAAAGTAAGTGAGGGATGGCACATATTACTCATACGCAGCGTGGTCACTTGCCTGGTTTTTTGTTTTTTTTTTTTTCCAACTAGACGACTGATTCTGATCGATGATTCTCGTGCAGATTTCGATTTCCGATTTCGATAATGATCTGTCTTTTGCCCGCCTTCCGGCCGATGATAATGGCGTCTGGTCTCGCACACTTTTTGTTTAGCACTCTTCGCTCAGATATTACACATACGCACTGTGGTAGCACCAGAAATAATTCGAAAAAAAATTGAACAATTTAAATATCCGATATGACTGCGATTTGAACCACGATTGCCAGACAATATTATTTTTTATTTCTACAATATATTTTTTCTATTTTTTTTATTTGCTAGCCGACGCTTTGTTTTGTTTCCTTTCGTTAAGGACCTTCAGTCCGCTCCTTTGTTAATGTGTCGGTAGTGTGTGTATGTTTGATGGCTCGTATTTGTGTGAGAGACTGATATATGTGAGATGCGCGCGTGTGTGCGTGTGAATAGTTTTTGTAATCCGCACAAATCCGCTGGTAAATTTGAACTGACTGAGTTCAAAAGCTAAAATGAGTTTGCATACCCCAAAAACGTACTAACCAATAACCGAGACCGATTTAACCAGCCGAAGGTAAAGCCGAACTCGATTCCGAATCAAAATCCGAGAACCATAACGTGGGAAAGTTCGCTCACAGCTGCGGCAAGTGAAAGTGTCCTAAATGCGGACCACAAACTGTGCGAAAAGCTTTTACTTGGCTGGCTGTTGAGCTTGAAGGATTTTTGAAATATCTTCGGCGTTTTAAAAATTCTTGTGAAAGTTATTTAATAATAAATATTAAAATATATATAAATATACGAAACTTTCAAAATTCAAAATAGGATTATAGAACTCCTTTGATGTATACCAGTATGTAAGTAGCACAGTTTTTCAGTCCTAAGGCAGTTTTGAGCGCAACGTATGAATGTTTTTTTGAAATTTAAACAGTCAAAACTTGAAATTTTACTTCTTAGTAGCTCTTTGCCGGAACTTTGTGAAACGCCAAAACTTCATTGTTAATCAAATAGGCAACTAGTTTAAGTCATGACAACTTGAACAAAAATGGCTGCAACGTTGTTCAAGAAAATTTAAATAAAAAACAATGTTTCTAATTACACACACATAATTTGTTAAAACCAAACAACACCGCACACCCAACACAATGGCAGTTCAATTTTTAGAAAAACACTTCCTGGGAAATCTGTTCGAGACCAACCGCTTCAAAACTCAATCGAACTGAACAGAACTGAAGTGAAGCAACAACTGAACGAACCGAGCGATTTCAAAATCGCGAACAGCCAGCGTATAACGGATATCCAGTCAGCTGAGAGCCGCTTCTGAAGAGAGGAGAGAGAGAAAGCTGTGGCATCCTGAGCTTTCAAGGCTGAGAATGTCAAAAGGAAGTTGAGCGCATACGAAAATAAAATGCTTGACAAAAAAAAAAAAAAAAAAACGCAGGAAACTAGCCAAAGGGAAAAACAAGAAGAGGAAAAAATATTTTCGGAAAATCTAAAGCTTTTCCCGCTCTCGGGGCGCCTGCGCGAAAGAGAGGCATAAGCGGGAAAGAGCTAGAGTGAAAGAGAGAAGTAGTTGCCTGCTTATGTTTCACACGTTATGCTCCTTATGTCATGTTGTTGTTTTTGTCTGCCGATATTCTTCAAAGAAGTCCATCTATTTTTATATCATTTGCTATTGTTTTTTAGCGTTTATCATCTTCTATAAATTTCTAAAGAAATACTTTCTTAGATTTCCTAATAAAACTTCCTTATTTAGGGATAATATTCAAAGAATTTAATAATTCAAACAATATTTTATTTGGGAATTCAATCAAAAGTAACTGATTTATTGCAATTAAAATTTGCTGAAAGGGTATCCTTGAGTTACCCTACCGAAATATCCTTTTTGGGCGTTGTTGGTGTTGTTTGCGGCGCTTCTGTGGCCATTGTTGCATACCTGAGATTTAGCGAGGACACCGCGAGGACGAGGACGCTTTCGTGGCTTCTCGCTCCTGGCTGTTCTCGGTGTGCCAGCTGATTTGTATTTTAGATTTGTATTTATTTATTAGGCAAGAGACTACTCTTTATATTGGGCTTACAGAAAAAATATATGAAATATATATAAAAATGGCAAAGATAAGTTTTGCCGAAATCTCACTTTAGGAGCTTCGTTGTGTATGGATCATTAAACTTTATGGACCAGTATTCCCAGCAGATGGCCGGAAAAAGTGCATTGCTGCATGGACTTTCCCAAACAACATCATATCAGATGTCATGATGCCATTTGGAGTATTTCTATAGAATGTCCTTTCAGACATTCTAGACTAGAATACCGCTCTACCGAAAAACGAGTATTATTATATTTTGTATTTAATCGAAATCAAGCAATTTTATCATAAAACTATGCAAAGGACGAAAACTTCGTGTTGCCTGTTTTGTGTGGACCTTTTCGTACATTCAGTGGATTTCATATTCAGCATCGCTACTTATCGTTAGCCTGATATTTACCTTATTCGCCACAACCCAGCAACGACAGCTAAAACAAGAGCAACAACCACGGCAAGAAAATGGAAAATTGCGAAAGGGAAAAGCTGGTGAAACACTAGGCATGTCAAAAAAAAAGCAGGAACGCACTTGGAAATGATAGCCCAGCTTTATGCTAATGTTTGCCATTGCTTTAAGTACTTATTCAGCTGGCGAGCTAGTCAGTTAGTTACTCAGTCAGTCATTCAGCCAGTCAGTCAGTCAATCAGTCAGTTCGGTCAGTCATTTGGGTCATTTTTTTGGCATGCAGATCCGGTGTTTTTTTCTTACTTTTCTTACTTTTTTTTTGGGTCGGCTTTACTTTCGAATAATAATAAAAACAGCTTTCGTCGGAAATTGGTGAGCCCACACATGTCCAAGTTTTGCGAGTATTTTTTTATGTTTTGTGTCTATTTCCATCAATTCCACTTGCAGGTTAATAAAGCAATAATATTGACCATCGAATCGCTTGGCAACATTTAGTGTCGAGTTTCTCGTGGGTTCCTCTTCGAATAATCAATCAAAGCGCAGGTAATTAATTGAGATTTCGTTTAAATCGAATCGAGGATTTACCATAGCTTTCGCATTTGTTAAGTTGTCTTGTTGTTGTTATCAAACGAATAATTTCGTTCTTTTTTTATACATTGATGCCCAATATCCACCCTGTGATATCTGTTCATTGCTTATAAAGCCAATGAACTCAACACTTGAGCAGTCTTTTAAATGGATAATGGTCGAACCCCATGAAAATGAGTGTTATTCGGCATTAAGGCAGCATAAGAAAATTGTGATACCGCCGTAAACTCGGTCGTCGTGTTAATTACATGAACTCAAGCATGCCACCATTTTCATCCCCATCTCCGTTCCCCAAAACGGCACAATTTCCCATTTTCTTGGAGGCCTCGTGACAGAAATCGACAACCATTGCGCGACCCAACATGCAAATCAATTATTTTGGCATATAAAACGCTTATTAACAGATTATATGCTCACTCAATATTATTAACTGACTGACTGAGTCGCTTGAATGGCAGTCTTTTGCCATTTAATATATTGCGAAAGTGGGCGGCATTGTTCCTTTGTTTTTTCGTCTTGGATTTTTAATACCCTTTGATGGTATCGTAGGCGCAATGAGTGCTAAGCACTTTGTCTCGCTTATTTATATTTATGGCCGATAACAGACGACAGTCGACACTTGGCCATCAGCAAACAGACAAACGGATTTCAATATTTGTTGGCGTCTTTATCTGTATCTGAACGATAGCGTGTCCCAGGTCTTGGGCTTCGATCGAATGCCCTCGCTTCACCCCAGGCGATTGAGTAATAATATTCAAGCTATTGGAAATATTTGAAAAATATATAAACATTTATTTGCTGTGGGCTTGCAACGAGTATTTTAATTGGATTATGGCGATTATTTGGCGATGTCTTAAGTTTAAGACCCAAAAAAATATACTATCAATTCCAAAAGTATTATATTTGGTTAGCTGATTGAAGGTTTGTGTGCATTTGCATGCCTTGTTTTTTTCTTTTATACAATAAGTAAATTATATTTTGCAGTGATTTTTTTAATTTATTTTATTAGTTTTTTAATTCCAAGCTAGATATTTTATTTCTAGTACATTTTTCGCGACGTCTTTGGTATTTTCTATGAATATCTACCATCTTCAACTTAGTTTGCTGTTTCCTTCTTTTTATTATGTTTTTTTTTTTCTATTTTTTCAGAAAGCATGTTAGCGTCTGGCAAACTTGTTCATCACATTTACTCAAGGCCCCCCATTCAGGTGTATTATTCAATAGTTTCTTTGAAATCATCCTGACAACGGCTTGCAGTTGGTGTTTAGTTAAGCAAAGTATGACACCATTAAAGATTAAATTCATTATTTTTTCGCACGCACGAACGAGTTTTATAGCACAATATTAAAGCTATGAAACCTTAATAAATTGGATTCTTATTTGCAATTGCTGTTTGCTACTTGAATTTATTATTTAAGATAATTGGCCAATGCCTGCCAAATTTAAATATGATGAACGACCGCCTGATTATAATACTAATAATAATATTAATAATGATAATGATAATAATAATAATAATCATTGAATATCCTGGACCGCCTTGTCCATCAGGCATTTCATTTGCAGACAGCCACGCAAACAAACCTAATTACACTTTACTTTTCACTTTCTCTGCCAGCAACAGGAGAAAGTCCAGGGGGGGAGGGGGAGGTGGTTTGGGGTGGTAGCGGGAGAAATGGCGATGCTAGAGACTTTGGTGAGAAAAACTTCAAAAGCTTCTGGTCAAAGCAAAGTTGGTCCGCCTTGGCATATTTTGCGTAATATACATTTTGCCTCCGTTCGATGTATAATATTCCTGGTCTTGGGCCAATTTAAAGAGCCAATAAAAAGCGTTTAAAGCGTTGTCACAGAATCATCTTCCATTTTTTTGGCAAACAAACAATGGGAAAAATAAAGAAATGCAGATGGCATTGACATTTATTGTTCATTTGACAACATAATGAACATTCTGATATGCAAATAAGTGTGTGCGAGAAAGTGTTATAACGCGTTTCTTCGAGCGCTTATTTGTATGTTTTATATTTAAATAATAAATGGGCCAAACCCGCCCTCTCCCACACCTCCTTCCCCTTGCTCCATTCGAGGCGCTCATAAGTAGGCAATGATTTTTGCCCAGCTGCCCACCCAACCAACCCACCAGTCTGCCACCCACAGGAAGCCACCCCAAAAACGAAGGGCCGTAATGAGCGTGTCATTTAGCGTAATTTCACTTGATTGTTATGGCATTACAACAATGACCCAAGTACAATACACACGCACAACAAAAGGCGGCGAGGAGTGTGCAGCAAGTTTATCTTATCATCGCAGGCTCCGCTCTTGGAAAATTCGAAACATTTTTCGATGGCGGAAAATGCAGGGTGCATATGCATAAATTATGAATGGCTAGGGCAAGGCATTTTGTTGATTTTGTAGCTTTTTGGAAAACGCTCTGCTAATAATTTGATGTGTCCAAAACTCACCTGCAGTACTGTCAACCTCAAAGGTCCACCTGAAACAAGAAAAAAAACGTAATGTTAATGTTTTTGCCATAAAATGCACAATCGAATATTTTATGCAGATATGCCATTTTATCCAAACAATCGATAATAATGAGATATACTTAAGGATACTTCATTTTTTTTTTATTCGGTACTTGTTTGATACTTTTTTTTCTCCTGGTGCAGAGTAGACAGAATTTTGTGCTTAATTCGCATTGAATATATGTATGTGGCTCCATTATGATTTACTAATTTAGTTGAGTGTCTACTGGTGCATCTGTGTGTCCATTCAGTTTGATGTTATATCGTATGTTAGCCAGTTGTTTTGTTTATTTTTCCAATTCGTTAATTTGCTGCTGCTGTTTCGTATTGTCACCAAATTAATTGGCTGCTCCTGGTGTCCTGCTCGTGTCCTTCTTGCTGTTCGTCTAAGTGAGTATTCAACTGGCAGAGCTCACACAGCACGCACACCATCGCACACTGGGGCAATGAGGCACTCACACACGCTCATGTACACCGATAGGCGTACATGTGACCCGTATTAAGCCATCAATGGGATACAAGCAATTTCGTTTAATTAAAACATGCCAATACACTCACACACACACACAAACACACTGCCGTCCGATGATTATGACGACGGGTACTTCGGAATGACTTTGGCAATGGCCATCCAAAAACGGCATCTCGATCGAGAAGGAACATATAGAAGAGTTGAGTCGAGAAGGCCAAATGCACACTCAAATTTTATGCACGATTTGCAGCAAATTGAGCATCCCTTAGCTGCCGAGGAAACGAAAACAGGACCTCAAGCAGCACATGAAATCGAAACTGAAGGAATAAATCGTCAGTGACAGGTTTTTCTCGTTCTCATTAGAGTCAATATGGGATTTGCCTGAAAAGAATTAAACTTCTCATAATTTGTTCAAATATCTTATTGATTCTTTTAGAGAACAGTCGGCGGTTACTCTACAATTAACGAGTGTAAAACCAGCTCAAAAGTGTGTAAAAGCAAAAGCTCCACCAACTAAACAGAAAAAAAGAGCATTCCCAGCCTGCCATTATGACCCTTCCCTTTTTCGAGCCCCAACCTTTCACGAAATGCCGCGGTCTAGTTACAACTTCAAGCGTTTCCCTTTTTGGATTATGAACCATAAAAAAGTCGCCGTAATCTTTATTGACTGGATTCCCTTACACAGGTATACTCGTATATGTATATGTATGTGTGGTTGGGGCGAGAATATGTATATTTGGCAAATACTTAACACATTCTACGCCAGCGGGGGTCGTTCTTTGTCAAATATATGTATTATATAAGTACATCAAATAAAAAGGGGTATATCAATTCAAATTAGCCCACAAAGACGCGGCAACTGCGAGGGCGAAATGCGATTCAGGATATTGTTTGCTATATTTCCAAATTGATCACGCGAATGAGACCCTTCTTCACTTTGGAAATATTTGTTTTACTACCGTGCTATTTACGCCCTTTTGCTGTCTCTTTTTATATTAAGAATGCCTTAATTTTAAATTGAGTAAATAATGCTTTCAGTACAACTTAACTCGCAAACAAAAAAACAAAATATATTTAACACTTAACTTAACTTAATGAGACCCTTCTTCACTTTGGAAATATTTGTTTTACTACCGTGCTATTTACGCCCTTTTGCTGTCTCTTTTTATATTAAGAATGCCTTAATTTTAAATTGAGTAAATAATGCTTTCAGTACAACTTAACTCGCAAACAAAAAAACAAAATATATTTAACACTTAATAATTTCAACATATAATACAAATACCTCGTATTGGCATTATTTCGAGTGGGTTTTTAATTGTTTGAAGTAAAAGTCCATGCCGTAAAATCCAATTAAGAGGTACTACCTATGCCTATTCGAGTTAGCCAATGTCTTCGCCCGAGTTAGCCAAGTGTTTTGTGGTCGACACCTTTCTGGTTCATCCCAAATATTTGCGCTGCCAATGTCAATAAGGCGGTGAAGAAAACAAGTGGGCGGCCAAGAGAGCAAACGAGGAAAACTGCGGAAAATGTGGAAATTGTGGCAAGATGAATGCCTTGGATGGCCGACACGCTGCGGCGTTTGGCAATTAGAGCGACTCCGTTTTCCATCTGGAATTTAGACCCAAAATTTTTGCCCAATATCAACCGGCAATTAATCAAAGGCAATCAAATGACGACGACGGCGAACATTACGCAATGTCGCGACAACGGCGACAAGTAGCCATCTAAATAGTGTCATCAATAATTGTCCCACCCAAGTCGGACACTCCATCAAACGTGATATCAACTATCAACGGTAGCAAAAAATCTATGTATGTAAGTAAATAAAATAAGAAATATATTAATGTTCCGATATTGAGGGCGAAAATACTGGGCAAAAAGAAGTAAATAAGCCTTTAGAGTAAAGGAAGAGTGTGGGCAGTGTCAATCACGTCAATTGTCAATCGGCTTATCGCAAATGCAATCAAATCGAAATCGAGCAAAATACAAAACTTAAGGCGGAGAGGTCTTATCGCCGATAAATCAATCAAATCAAATCAAATCAAAGTCAATAATGGCAAATAACAATTAAGCTCAAGTTGACTTAATGAGCTGGGAAAAAAACAAAAAGAGAAGCGGCAAGCAGATGCTAAATCGAGAATATATTATATAAGATTATAATATTAAGATTCCACAATCAATTTTAGCATATTACATTTTTTATAAAAAATTTTAAGCAACAGTTTAAAGAATTGATCAAAGTATAGATTATTTTAGCCAATAAAAATGCAGAAATTTTAAATTTAATCAGTTCTGCTATCCACTAATTAACTTTTTACCAACTTCATATTAAATTTGAAATGCTAGCTTAGATTATATTTACTTGGAATTTTGCAAAGTCGAATGAAAACGTTTAAGAGGTAAACATGTTACACTTCTGAAATATATGCAATATTTATCAAAGAGCATTTCAATTAAATGCTCGGCCTGAGCGAAGGCAAATAAAAATTGATGTAGCATAATTAGAGATTGTAAATTAAATTGATGGCAATGTCGGACAATTAACAAGTCAGTTGAGTGATGTTGATTCATCGCAAATCGTTTGGGGTGTAAAAATACACGACCCACTCCCCTTCTATTTTACCGCCTCTCTCTCTCTCGCTCGATCTCTCCCTCTCTCTCTCTAATCGATGGCAATTAGACGGGGCTGGCTTAAATCGCTTATTTGCATATGATTGATAGGCATCGATATGCGGGCTAGGAAGGGGGGGATGAGGTGCTGGAAAGGGGATGGTGCGGAAAACAAACCCATGGAGCTGAAAAAATGAAGACATTTACATGACAACATTGTTGCTCGTCACTGTTCCATTTGTCAGTGTGCCATTGTGTGTGTGAGTGACTGTGTGTGTGTGTGTGTGTATTTGCATTTGTACCGCTGACAGTGCCTAAGCGGCCATTTTATCATGTCTTCCTTTCAACACACACTCGCAGTTTTATATGACAAATGATTGTGTCACATCGTGTTATTCCCTCCCGCTCTCAACTTTCTCCCACTTCCACATTTTCCATTTCTCCGCACTGTTTTCTCACACGCCTAAAAACACACAACAGCAAACCAGCCGAGTTGCAGATTTAAACAGATATCGGATTAGTGGCCAAATGGCAAGGATAAAAAGTTGAAATGTGTAGGTAATGGGGAAAAGTTGTTAGATTATGCAACATTTATTATTGCCTAGAGGGTAGAAACAATAATTATTTAAGTAGTACAAACATACAAACAAAATGATCACTTTTTGAGCAAGTTTTGTATTTAATACTATTCATTGAAAGCCATTGCAAATACAAAAAACTTATTGTTTCACAATAACACCTTTGGTCATTAAATAAATCACAGCAATTTATTTATTTGCCTACAGGCAAACAAAAAAAAATTACCTTGGCTGAATCTGACACATTAATTAATCGTATTTTATCAGTCTCAAAGAAACTGCATTGCCACACTTGAATCTGCATATATGTACATATATGCATTCGATGTCATCTGAGGTAGGAAAAAAGTCGTTCAAAAGCAATCGCATTTCGCATATAACTTGCAATTTCTTTAGTTTCTCACATCACTTGCAGCTTGCACCGGAAACGGAAAAACAGGGAAGATGCATGCGAAGGAAGCTTTTATTTTTCCATATCCTGTGCGCGCACCTTTGACTTTTTTACCCCTCACCGTGCTGTTAGTGTCACTTGCCAGGACACCAAATGAATGCTGCACTTCACCTATGGGTCACTTGCATTTTTATTTCTCTCTTTCATTGACATTTTTTTTTTGTCAGCTTTTTCCCTGAAATGATATTGCTGCACAGCAGATACGGCTACTATTGCAACTTTAAAGGCGGCTTAATTAAGTTAGCCGGCGGAAATTATTGAATTTTACATGAGTGCATTTTCGATTTCATTAAATGGAGGAGGAAAGGCCAGATACGCATTGCGACAAAAATAAAATCGATGTGGGCCGCGAAAGATGCCATAATTGAATGCCGTTGAACTTTTAGTGCAGTTCCGAAAGGATTCGCCAGGATCTGGCCATCAGTATAGTTGTACCTTCTTAAGCATATCTATATGAATATAACAAATACCTCAATTAATATTTACAAAAGCATTGATTTTATTCTAAAAGTGGGACTTAATATTTACCAATATTAGGGTTGAACTGTTGAAAAACGGTTGAAAACATTTCTAAGCGTAGAACCACGAATAATCTGCTAATGGACGCGGTCGTGGCAACGGAAAAATCGCATTTCCCGATTTTAGCCCCCGATCCAAATGCACTGAATCACCCTATCGGCATAACCAAATGGAACCGGAATTCATCAGCGAACGACTGCCGATTCCCGGGATTCAAATCTCTGCCTGCGATCTTTTAAATTCCAACTGCGGAATGCTAATCCGTGGAGCGAACTTTGCCAGGTTGCCGTCCATGATTCTGGAATCCATAACGGGGAGATACAGGGCAAATTTGCAAAGGGGATTTACGGGCGGCGGGAAATGCGAAGAGCTGCGAAGAAACATAACTGGGCAACTCGTAAAATATTCCTGCTGCATCCGAAACATAGTGAAAAAGTATGGAAGGTGCTTAAAAGTATGCAACGATAAGCCACTGAGTTCACCATTAAATAAATTACTTTTGTACACTTTTATGGGTGATTTGAAGACCCCCGTCTCTATTTTACAACACTGCAAATAGAATAGATTGCAACCGTGCAATGCGATACCAAGCGGAGTCAACAAGTCAAGTTGCAAGGACCTCCAATTAGAAATAGTTAGCTATTTCGCCTGCGTATGCGTGTGTGTTTGTGTGCGCGTATGTGTAAGGGATTGTGTGAAATTTAGCACGCCAAACAAACACATACGGAGATACCGATTTATGCCTGGCCGTTAGCAAGGAGCCAAAGGAGCGAAAAGGAGAAAGGTGCAACAGTTTCACCTTTGCGCCATATTTATGTTTGCCACCACACACACACAACACACACAAACAAACAAGTGGTGTGCGTGAAAGAGATAGGTGGAGCAGGTGCAAAAGAGAGAGGGCCAACCCAGGCACGCGGTGACGTTGCTTTTGACCTAGTAAAATGCAACAGCGTTCAAGTCAAAGTGCAATGTTGTTGGTGGACGTAACAAATGCAATCCTCACTGCCATCTGCACCATCCAAACCACCATATTTACACACACACACTCGCACACTCGCACGCACACACACACACAGTGGTTGCAAATGACAGCAAATGCATAAAGCAGACAAAGGGAATTCCCTCTTTCTCCGTTTGACATGCATAATGTGACTAAGGACTTGCCAAAATCAGGTTAAGTGAAAACGGGAAAAACTTCAACTTAAAGGTGGTGAAAAGTGGTCAGGAAAGTAAGCGACAAATACAAAATTACATAAATATTTCAGGGAAAACTCTTGCAACTATTTTAAGAAACTATTTTCTCTTTGAATTGATGAAATATTTCCCCCGAACTGAATAGTTAATTTCATTGCATATTATAAAATGTTTTAGCGAGATTGGGTTCAAAGTATCTCATTTAATATTAACCACAGGTGCTCACATTGTGTTTTCTTTTAAATTCAAAATAAGTGTGTCAAGAAGAAAGGCTAAGACGCATTAATTATTTACTTTCGCCAAAGACAGAGGGTAGAGAAAAGAATGTAATTACCTACGGTAATTTTTCATGAGCCACAAATTATCTCCTCAACAAAAACACATAAATTATTTAATCACTTTTATTGTTTTATTACTTTGATATTAAGAAAAGTGTGACTTTCAAGTGGCCAATCAATTTTATGAACCATTCCAGTGTGGCCTGCTACTTTCGTAAGGATTTTCGCCACTGTTTTCTTCGGTTCTCATTTTGTGTGTCGCGTGCGGCGTGGCAACCATCTTCAATGTGGCACTAACTAACTAGTTAGACACTAACAGCTGCCATTGTTGCCGGGCCTGGTGAAGCACATGCAAATTTAAAAATGCATTACATGTGAGTGTTTCCAGTGGGGCTGGGGGTGTGGGTGTTGTGAGGTCAGAGGTCAGATAGTTGCAATATATACACAAGACTCGCAGCGAAAGTGAGCAAGGAGCCCGGAAAAAAGAAGCACACATGAGGGTAAGAGAGGAGAAAAAACAACAAGGCCACTTTCTGTGTGTCTTCATGGGTCAGGCAAATAAAAAGGGTTTTCACGTGTGTGCAAGTCTGTGTGTGTGTGTGTGTGTGTGTGTGTGTGCGAAAAAGTGCCGGAAAAGCGGGAAAAGTGGGAAGAGACGGCCGAAAACAACCCTGACACAATGCAATGAACTTTAAACCCCACACAAATGTTTGACTTGGCCAAATGTTTACCCATGTCAAAGCCAAACGAAACCAAAACAACAAAATATTATTCATTATGAAAATGTCCGAAAACGAAAAAGAAAAAAACCTACTGCTTGTGAGCCAAACAATTTCACCAGTGGCATACAAGGGGAAATCCCTCGGAAAACTTTCTAAATAAACGAGAACCTTGCCAAGAGTTGAAAATTAATTGACGAAATTTCTGGCTGACAACAAATGAAATGCAAAAAGCGCAATTAAGCTACAAAAATTCCAACACTAAACAATTTTCTATTAAAATGGTTTAAAAATATAGAAAAAGGTGCATTTTAGTACATATTATTTGCATAATAATAAACCTTTTAAAACTTGGAGCCACCTTCGTTTTTAATAAAAACCAAGGTTAAAGGTGGCATTCTCTGTAAAACTGTTGTCACTTCAGTTTAGTAAAATTTGTTAAATTTTCCATGGGAAAACAAGGAAGCAATTATGTTTATGCAAAACCGGTTTTTTTTGATCACACAAGAGCACTTTTATTCGACGATTTTGGATGAATTTTTATTTTGGAGTCAGGAAGTTGGGAAAGTATCGCAAAATTCGCTGTCAAAACCACAACAAAGCACATCTTTGATAACATAAACTCAATTAACACAAACATAGGCACCAGACGCACACACACATAAGCACATACACACACACATTCGCTTATGATGGAGCTGCCATCGAGCACCACAGGAGACACCGGAAAGAGAAAGACCGTGGAAAATGTTCGCACACTGCGGGAAGCACAGTCGATAAGGAGCAGCAAAACCCGAGAGTGTGGAAAAGTGGACAACAGGCTCAGCCGGCGGCAGTAATCTTCTGGAGAATCCCGGAAAGCGTCCGTGGCAGTTGCTCACCCAGACTGTTCGCGATCTGAAGACAGAGGTGACTCTTCTCAGCGAGCCGTACAAGGATGAGTCCAGTGACAAGTGCAAAAGCAGTCATATTGGTATGCGGGGAGGTCACAACCCAGATAGTCGACCTCATGGCAGCCAACGGATTTGTCCGTGGAAAGGTAGGCAGACTCTGGATCTGCAGCTGTTACCTGGCCCCGAGCCTCTCCCCCCTGATGCATTCAACAGCGTCATGGACGACCTCCAGCTGCGATATTCGAGGACGCAGCAAATGTCGTGGTCGGAGGGGCGACTAGAGTGGGAATACCCACACGCAACTCCCAGAGGCAGATCAATCCTCGTTTTCACCACGAGCGGCTAGCGCTGGAGGCGATTGCGGGAGCCAGGTTGACAGCCGAATCTTTGGTGCCCCTAATGATGGACATCCCGAGGATATGGGAGGGATGAAGACCCCGCGGGTCCTAGAAACTGGGGCTTGGAGGCAGGCGGCAGTACCCTTATTCGCTTTCCACATATCCACTACCACCTAAGCTGTATAATAAATTGTTACGTAGCTAAACTATATACATATATGTTAATAAAGGAGTATAAAAACAAAACCCACTCGCAGAGAAAAGCACCCCAAACATTGACATGTATTAAAATACCTTTTTGCATGTCCTGTGACAGGCAGCAGAAATTAACCGAAACAACGTCACGGCAAGGTTCCTTAAATGTGAATGTGATTGTGAGTGAAAAGGTGTGTGTGTGTGTGTGTGCTTGTATGTGTGATCTTTGCCTGTGTGAGTGTCGGCAATTAATGCTGTCATTGTTGGCACAATAATTTACCAGCTTTGCGTGTAAATGTCAATTTAACCAAGAGGGAGATTCTCAAAGTATAAGAAGAAATCCAAAGAAGTAAACAAAATAATACTGAAAATATATGTCTGAGAATGCAACGAAAATAGCAATAGTAAAAAGTATATATGTTTAATAAAACCCAACGAAACATTAAAATAATATCAGCAATATAAACATTTAAGGTTAAACTTCTGCATTAAAATATAACGCCTTAAGCTATTAAATGGATTATATTTATCTTCTGATATTCTATAGATTTATACTCCACAATATGAATTCCAGGACAAATCAAAAACTAAGCCAACGAAAAATATCCTTGGAAAAAAATAATCGAAATGAACTGGCTATTAATTCCCATGTTCTGGTATTTGCAATCCAATCGAAACGAGACGAATCGAATCGAATTGCTTTAGGAAAATGCCAAATTAAACGCTCTTTGACTTTGGTTTATTACAAATTTTGTAGCACCCACTCACCCACACACACACGCACTCATACATTGCACACACACTCCATGTTTCATTTAAGTAAACAAAAGTCCAAACATTTTTGGATCACAACATTTTTGAGGATGGCATTCTGGGTTCTGTTCTCGAGTTCTGTGTGCATTTCTTTTACCACTTTCCTTCTATATTTCCCCTCCCACTTTTGAACTAGTATATTTTCTGAGTTCCATGCACACTCCCACACTCAAGCACTGCCATCCTGCAATATCCTTTTTGCAGCAGTCACAATCAAATGGCCGGATAGAGAGATTGCATCTCTTGTGGCACAGAAATTGCGCATACGCAATGTTGTCACTGGCATTTTTCCGCAAAGATAGCTATCAGCAAACCGTAGTATACATTTATGCCTTTCAATTGTTCATGATGAGCAAACACACACAAGCACATACAATAAAAGATTTCCGAAATGAACGCCAACGTAAAAATTTATTCGCGTTGGCGCTCAGAAAATCTCAAAAAAGTAAACAAGCAACAGAAACTCAACGAATATGATTGCCACACAAATTACCCTTTATTTCGATCATTACGGATTTTCATTGCATATTTATTTTTAGCATATATTTTATTATTATATTCAATGCATATTTATTATTTTTCAAACAAAAAGATATTATTACCTTAATAAAAAATACTTTGTAGATGTATCCAAAAATAAGAATAAATATTTCTTAGTACAAGATTTTATTTATTAGCAATATGATAAAATCTCTATATTTTATCGGATTTTTCTCTAAATTGAAATATAAAATCCATAAAGTGAGTTAACAAATATGATTTTGCAGCATTAAATTGTGCACAGTAAAATCCGTGAAATTCATCAAAGAATTTAAAATATATTTTAATAAAGTGCTCTCGATTCGTATGAAGTGCTTTATTGGCCCAACCATATTCCCCGGGGTATTATCATCTGTCATTTACAGCGAATCACGGCAAACAGGAGGGGGGAGGGGGTCACATCACACGGGGGGAGGTGGCTCAAAAACCGAAACCGAAATGCAAAACGTGACTTTTCCCGGACCCGTCGACTGAGGCGCTAACTGCCAGACTTGCTGACTACGGCGGACAGACTTCAGGCTTTCCGGCTTCCCGGCTTTCCGACTTCCAGACGAACGGACGGACGGACGGACGTACGGACAGGCAGCCAGTTTTGTAAATTTGTTTGCCTTTCCTCGCGCGTTCTTGGCAATTATTAGCGGAGCAAGTCAACAAGCCGCAAAAAAGAAAATACAAAGTTGGCAGGGGCTTGCCCATTTCCATAACGAAAACCCCTTTTAATATCAATAAGCGAGAGAATAAAGGAAATTCCCAATTTACTGGTTTTGCTTTGATAGATGAAAAACGGGAAAACCAAATATATTCGGGCTTTTATTCCTCAAAAATTATTAAGCGTGTATATACATATAAAATAAAAGATTGTGATTATATGTGAGCTTATTGTTATAAAAATAAATTAATAAGGTACGGAAATTAAATAAAATGAAAAGAAAATTTAAGGCCATAATAATTATTAAATTTAATATAAATGAATTGAGGCCAATGTGAATTATACGGATTGTTAGAAAAATAAGTTTTATAAATAAATTTTACATTTCAATTTTCATTCCAATTTGTTTCAATTGAGAACATGACAGATCGTTTATTAATTTATGGACTGCTGTCCAAGGATTCGATTGCAAATTCTCTGGCTTCATCCGCAGCTTCTGCGTTTCATGCAAATTTATTTATTTATTTATTTATTTATTGGTCTGTTTGCCTTTGCTCACTACTGGCATACATATGTATGTATTTGGTTAATTGCAATTGATCTCTCGCTTTCTGTTTGACCAACACCTGGACTCACTTGGGGACTCTCATCAAAATCAATTTCGGCTTACAGGTAACAAGCAGCAAAAAATTTGCGAATAAAATTGCTTTGTGTTCTGTGCGATGGGGTTTTAAGGTTTTGTGTGTGTTTGGAAAACTTGAACATAACCACAAGCCCGCCGAGCTGAAGTATGGGTGGTGCAGATGGGTGGTTCGGTACTGTTTTGGCGGCGGTGGTGCTTTCGAAGTGAGTTAAACCGCAAGAACCGCTGACCTGCTTACTTGAGTGCTGGGCATAAAGTGGGGGCCACACTGCCTGTGTGTTCGTGCAACATGCAACACCGCCGCCAACCCCCCGTGACGTCAATGAGCACGCAACCCCACGCTGACAACAATGCAACAGACACAAGCGGCAGCACCAACATAAATTGCAACACGGCAATACAAAATATAAAGACAGCTATTGCAATGCTTAAAAGTTGGGGTAAACTTGGTAATGCCATGACAAATTATTAAATATATTTATATATATATATATGTACCAACTAATGCCATGTTAGAATTTTGGTTTAAATACGTAATATTTTTACTTATAACTTAAAGCTTAATAACCTTTGAAATTTCAAAACAAGATAGCATTAAAAAATATTTATTTAAAACTTATATTGTAATTTTGCGTCCTAATTGATTAACTTTAATAAATTGTCTAATACATATGATTGGTTGGTTGCTGCCTTTGTCCAACTTTTATTATCACCACGGTGTGGTGCCATCATCTCTCAATGTCACGCGTAAAGACTTAATCAGACGTATTCAATGCGAATTTCAAAACGCCCTTGATGAATGTGTGTGTACTAAGGTGCATTACTCGTAGCACCCAGCGTCAACTCGATGTATTTGCTGTTATTGTGGGCGCAACTATGTCAATCGGCGGGTTTTACTCGCTTAACGTATGCATTAGCCGAACTTAATTAATTACTTTGTCCGCGCGTAATTACAAAGTCAGTTAAGTGGGGTGTCTAACCACAAAACTCAATTGAACTGTTGAACGATGGTGGTGAACCAAAGCTGAAGACAACTTAAGTGGAAAGTTTATATTGAGAGCGCGATTGGTTTGGGCAAAATCAAATAAGGTATTTTAATCAATTTATTCAATGCACAATCTATTCGAAAAATATATATATTTATACATATTTACCATACCCGTTGGGCCCTCGAGCCGGATACTAATAAATAAAGTTCAAGTATTGAAAGAAAAGTTCAACGCGTGGGCACTCTAAAAGGCTTAAATCACATTTATACGGTTGACTCACCTCTAAACGGTTTTCCAAGATAACATCTTTATGTGCTGGCGAAATTGATAAACCCCTTCAAGGTGATAACTGAAAAAAAAGAAGGCAAATAAGCACGTTGTATGTGTGATTACAATGCCCAACAAGTGTGCAAATAGGTATTGATTCTATTTGATTAATTGTTACAGACAATCGAAAATGTAAACAATATGTTAACAGCTTGATTATCGCACACATTCCGATATGGGGGCTATATTCGGTGTTGGTAATTCCGGTTAGACGTCTATAATTCCCGCGTTAATTAGGCCAACATTTCAGTAGTGCAGATAAAACCAAACAAAACGGCAGCAACAAAAAGACCAAGTTTGAAATGAAACATAAATTGTGGTGGAATAAATTTGAGACAAAAAAAACCCCATTTGGCATTTGGCAATTCGACGATGCCGGCGCAATTAAAAATTTCTTATCAATTTCAATTGTTAATTGTTGTGGCTTATTCAACACACAGTAAGTACCGTATTCAGGTATCTATATCTATTGTACATAAATTTATATGGGCGCTCATACATTTACCGTGTTTTATTGGCCTGAATGCGAAATATGAGGCGGGATAGATCGATAAAGCCAAAAAAAAATAAAAAAAAAATCCCCCTAATACCGAAACGACCTGGCATATAAATATATTATGGCACTTGCGGAATATAATTTCGGCTTTGCAATGTAGTTGCAACAATTGAATACAATACATCTTATCTGGAAACTTAAAGTGACCACATTTCCTTGGATAGATTAGTTATCGACAAGCCGGATTAGGGGCTTTCACTAAATTACATTTCGTAACCTGTATCGCTTAAAATATTTGTGCAGTTTGCAAGAAAAACAGACAGTTGAGCCAACCCAAATTAGGATTTGGAATGCCTGCACCCAAAATGCAAATCAAAATCATAATGTTCGTCTCACTTTTCCCAGGTAAAGTAGCCTGCACACGCAAAGCATTTGGCTAGAAGCTACACTTGCAAAAAAATATCAGAGTTCCTTCGAAAGAAAATCTAATACAAGTTATTATTAAAGCTAATATTGATTGGAATTATTTAGTTTGCCTGGCTTAATCTAGTTTCCTATTCTGTTGATATTTCCAAAGGTACTCGATTTCCCTCTTTTAATCTTACTCTTACTCTTTTTTTCCAGTGTTCCATAAAGAGGGTAGTATTACGAGTAGTAGCCTTGTCTTTGGCCTGACCTCAGAACTCAGTCGCATCCCCGAGGCTAGCAAATTGAGCTAGATGTTTTCACTTGCCATTTCCGGACTGCAACAACAAACCGCAAGCCAACACACACACGCACGCACACACATAAAAGCACACACCCACATAGATCCGTGCTTACCAACACTATCGCACGGGGGAAAAATGAAAATTTAGGAAGGACATGGCATTGTTCCGATGAATCCTGT
Source organism: Drosophila sechellia (assembly GCF_004382195.2). Taxonomy (NCBI): domain Eukaryota; kingdom Metazoa; phylum Arthropoda; class Insecta; order Diptera; family Drosophilidae; genus Drosophila; species Drosophila sechellia. Next base: position 13,152,157 of record NC_045954.1, read on the forward strand.
TGTGGCCAAAAGGGAAACCAAGCCGGGCCCAGTTGAATGGCATGCGTATTCGAATTCGTATTCGTTACCATAATTACCATCATCATCTGGTTGTTATTGGAGGACTTATCGCATAAAAGGGTGAAATGGTAGACCGAATTGTGGCATTTTAAATTAATTCATGGCTAAATGAATGGCAAACGCTTTCAATTGACATTCGTATTTGGGGAATGCGAGATTATGTGTTTAGTTTGCTAAACGGAATTTTAATTTTCAACTATTAGATGCACCGCTTTATATAGAGTATTAGAAGAAATGTATTTCTTTTTAAGTTTCAGCAGTTTCAAAAAAGAACTTCCTTAAGTTTACATTTGTTTTATTTTTTGGCAGCCATTCCATTTTATTGGCATTGACTACTGAGCTTATAATTTAGTTTGCGATTTTGGTTTTTTTTTTTTTCGAATTAATGCCAAGGCACTTGTCGCCACATGATGTGCATGCAAAAGATATGGATATCGGGCTATATACAACCACGATTCCAGAGCGGCACGCGACTTTGCGCCTGCGCATTTGATTAAAACGAACAAAAAAAAATAGTGGCAACAAATGTCGAGCGAATTATTTGGCCAAAATCATGCCAGTCATGTAGCGACGTCAGTGTTATATTTGTTTATTTTATTCGTGCCGTATTTTCTGTAGCCGCTGACAAATTGAGCCAAAATGATAAAGCAAGCGTAGAGGTGTTAGCTTCTTTTTTCGCCTCTCAGACGAATTCCAATTTGTTAATGATCACAATAAATTCATTGTCCGCATGTGTGATCCAGACTTCTGGTGTTTTTTTTTTTATGATTATTTGGATTATTTTGTTTCTTTTTTTTCTAGTTTTTTTTTTATATTTTTTTTTTGGCGACAAAATCGTTTTGTGGCGCTAATTGGTTGGGTAAAAGATTCGATACATTGGGTAACTAATAGACCACGGATCTCCTCTGAGCCGAATCCATTATCTTTCGGCCCTGTTTGTGTGGGCCAAACAATGGAGAAATATTAAAAAAAAAGAAGAAAAAAAAACGATACAAGATCTCCAGCATTTGGCCCAAATTAAGTTCTGTTCAAACACCGTTCACGAACCAGTTATTTAAAAGCTGTTGACAACTTGTTGCCAGCGGACAAACAGCGCTAACATTTCCCAAGAATGCGAGATCACCTGTTGCCACCTCCCACACAAACACATACATATATACTTCGTTATCCATTATTATCCATAACTTTATCTGGGCATATCATTTTATTGGGTATATTCTTTGGGGCACAGTCGGCCGCTTTGAAGGGGAGAAGTAAACAAAGGCGACGATCAAACAATCAAACAAGCCCATCTATCTCAACTTTGACAATTCGTGACATTCCACAAATATTTACACCTTCAGTCGGAAATGTTTGTTTTATAATCCATATACACATTGAGACCATAAAATGCAATCCAATTGTTTAAAATAGATCATATTATTACCAAGGAATCTAGTCATTTTATTCCATCTAATAAAATGTGAAGAAATAGAGCCGACTATCGAATTTATATTATTTGGTAATTAAAGTTAATTAGCCCATAATATAGACTTTATGGATACGTTTTTATACCTTTTTCGTTTTAACACAAGTTTGCAAGTTTAAGTTTATAGCGATTTAATTTACATTTAATGGGGAATAGCAAGCGTGCGATTAAAAAAAACGAACTTGACTAGCTATTGAGCGCGTTTTAGCGTGGATATCAGACATAACTCGAACTACTGTTATTAAAGTTAAGCTATTGGTAATTTGTTCTGATTGAATTGACACCTTTAATACCTGTGCAGTATACATTTCCCTATTTATCTCCGGATTTACCCGATCACTGACGCTTTTCAGCCGGATTGTGCGACGCAGATATATACCCAGTGTGTACCCAACATATATATCTAGTTCAAATTCAATTCGCAAACAGGTCGGCGACAAAACTTTTGTTTGATAAAACGTTATCGGCCATGGGGGTCTCTGACACCCGAATAAAGTTACTACGATGGAGAAGTCTGGGGAATGGGAAGGGAGTTGGGCTAAATTTAGAGCCGACTTTTTTCGACACTCTGATAATACAATTGTCTACGCTCCTTTATTTTTTTTTTTTATTTTGTATTGTTTGTATTTTTAGTTTTATATGTTTTTGGGTGGCAGGTTTTTGCTGGGTAGTGGTTACTTATTGGGCACTTTTCTCTTCGATTCGAAGGCACAGCACGTGCAGCTTGCACTTGGCACTCTCTTACCCCGATCCTCTCTGCGGCTCTTTCTCTTGGCCACTCTCTTTTATGGGCATAACCAGCAGACTTGTTTGTTATTCTCGCTCGGGGGCAAAGTCCACCAAGTGATGGCAAAGTTCATCGGCGATTTTCTCTAGTTGCAACCCTATACCATCTAATATAACTCTTTCAATATTATATTTAACATTAAATCATGAAGGAACGCGGTACATTTCAGTTTCTTTCGTATGAACTTTTTTTAAGTACACTTATAAATTGCAATTTGGAGTATCTTTATTAAAGTATTTATTTTGTCGAAAAACTAATCATTATATTTCTTATTAAACCCTTTTTTCATGTATAGTAGCATCATGGTATTTTCCCATGTTGTACGAATACTGTTTACATTTCTTTGAAGTGACCTCCTGTTTGTAATCTTCCAAGGGTGAGTGTTTCAATATTTTAAAAACAAATACTCTCCACATTTTCATCGCTCTCATTTGAGGCATTTTTTTTTTTTTTTTTTTTTTTTTTTTTTTTTTTGAAATTTCCGCCCAAGCGGTCTTATCAATTTATTACGTTTTTCTGGTTGACTTTTTATACATCTTTTTTGTATTATTTGTTTGCATTACGTAGCCCACTGATATGCGACGACAGGGCGTAATCAAGAGTCAAAGCCAGTCCCCCACTAACGACCCGCCCACCGCCCACCTCTCACCGCCCATTTTCGAACGACCTTAAAAAGCGACAAGTGAACTTTTGTAGGAATTATAGCGAAATTAGTGCCGCGATTAATTGTAAACAATCAGAGGCGAAATGCTGAAAATCTTAGAAACGTGTAAATCTGAATTCGCTTTATGTAAGTGGCGTTTCCAGTGGAGACTGCACCGATCCATAGGCACGAAAATAGCAACAGACCAAACCGAACCGGTTAAGAAAAAAGGCAAAAAAAACCAAAAACTATGCGGCAACAGGTCCGATCGAAAAGCATAAAGTACACAGTAAGAAATGCAAGCAACTAAATAAAACAAACCGAGAACAATAGCTTTTAAAATCTTATAGAAGCTATGCTTAATATGATTAATAAGATTGTTTTTAGTTCTTGGAAATTAGCATCATTGTCTTGCATGAATATAACTCTTAAGAAGTGCTCTTTGTTGCAAAACAATCATCATATACTTTTCTGTTACATATTTACAACTTCTTTAATTATATATCTCTGCTTGTTGAAAATCGAATGTGATCGAATCTTTCGCCAGGTGTACGGAATACGAAATGTGGTTTGCTCCAGTCTCCCGACTGGCCTCCCAAGACCCCCTCTTAAGGTCGTCTGTAGAACGGAACCCGGGAGACAAGAGTTCCCGGACAAAGAAAATAAAAGAAGACGCATGCATATATATATGTACATATATATGTACATAGTATATCTGTATGTATATAGGAGCTGGAAGGCAACAACCGGCACAACAACTTTGGCATTGCGTTGTGCCAAGGCAAATCACGATCATCATCGAGCCGGGCTTATGCCAATGGAACCCTTTAATATGATCATCATTATTATCATTGTCATTATCATTATCATTATCATTATCAGCATCATCGATGACGCCGGCCGAAGAATGCAGCGAAAAACGAGTTTTCCCATCATCCTCAACGAGCAGCAAGAAATATATGAGCACATCGCAATGCGCTCAAGTTCACCAAGATTGCAAGATCGGAGGATCGGAGGATCGGAGGATGGTATAGTATGGAATGGTATGGTATGGTATGGTTTGGTATGGGGCTATGTGGATTGCATGTGATGTGCCATCTGTTGCCTGCACGCAGGCTAATGCAGTCAATTATGTGGTACATAGGCGGGCAATCAGGTTTAGGTTCGGGGAATCGCCAATGCAACAGTGATTTCGAACTCAGATTTTAAATATGAGCCGGAAAGAGAAAAAGATACATTTTTAAGCATGATCAGCTGAGTGCAAAAGATACAGGCCTTCCTTGAATTGGTTAATTACAATGGATATAATAAATATGCAAATATTACGTACTAAAGAGTTTCCCTGGTGACTAAATACACCCAACTAGTCGAACGAAACTCAATTAAACCGATGATTTAGCCTACGTGACTGTGGCGAATTCTTAAATATTTGACCAATATTTGGCATTTTGCAAGAGACTTGAGTGCCTCATTGTTTAAACATTTTTTTTGCAGTTAACAAAATATACTAGAAACAACAAAAAAGAACAAGCCGAAATATGAAAATCTAAAACGTATGAGCATCAACAAAAAAAATAAAAACAAAATAACTAAAAAAACAACAATTTATTGTTATTAGTATTACTAAGTAATATTTCGAGAATAATTTCGCATTTTGTTTTGTTTCAGCTCCATTCGCTTGTTTGTTTTTCTTGGTGCGGTTAAATGCAAACAAAACATGAAATTTTATTTACCATTTAACCAGCACGGATCAGCAGATATATAGTAAAATTGTTGTTTTATTTTTGAGTCGAACTAATGTCCCGTCAGTTGACTAAGGACAACGCCAAGAAATAAAAAATAGTTTTTAGGAGAAATAGTTTCACCACTTTATTCTTTGGATCTCAGCTTAAGACTAAAAATCAAATGCAAATTGGATTGAGGAGAAGCCTCAGTATTTGAACAATATTTGTATTTCGGAAGAGCCTCGCTTTTGGGTTCTTAGGATTAGGAAGTGTTGAAAGAGGGCAGTCAAATCTGCTTAGGTCAGGCTTTAGGATGTTTACAAGAACGGCTGCGATGCCAAAGACAAACGAATGCTGCGCAGCTGGGATACATTATGGAAAATTACTAGAGTGCATTACTGATTTCTTTGAAATAATAGAAGTGGCTGGTTTGGACCACCCAAATACGTCACTATATTTGTATACATAATAGCATACACACACTGCCATTTATGCGATTTAATTATTGAATTTTTGACAGCATATGGTAAGTGCCAACGGATGCTGGAGATATTGCCAGGATTGATGGGTTCATCAAAGGAATTTCGTTTTCATAGATAATCATAAATTATAAAAAAAAATCAAAAAGTCTGCCATCTACAAAAAGTACGTCTAATTAAAAAATTAAAAGATAATAAATAAATATCCACAAAAATAATTACTTTACATTATGTAACTTAAATTCCAATTATGCATTTAATGTAATTTTCCAGCACTGAAGAGGTATCTAAATGTCGCTGTGGCAAAGTCGACATTTTCATAGATTTTGCGTATCTTTGGCGCCAGCTATCTGACCACATAGCCCACAACAACAACAGCAACAATAATAAAATAATAATAACTAAAACAACAACAACGACAGCGGCAAGGCACCATTAAAAACATAATTTATCAACAATTTACATGCCAAGTCCAAGGCGTTTGTTAAGTGTTATTAAAAAATTACAAGCCTCGTTGTCGTCAACGCAGACTTTGTATGTAAGATACATAGATACCAGGTGTGATGGTATCATTATGCAGTCTTATGAATATGCAAGAAGCATAGTACGAGTAGAGGAAACCAATCACTAACTAATACCAGTCCTGAGTATCCAGAGCAGCAATTACATATGTATATATATGGGTGCCATTGCACAAGGCGAAGAATTCCACAATTACAGATCTTCCATCTGAGAAGACCCAGCAATTATCGATGGGCAATTTGTGTCCGAATGCGAACAACAATCAAATCGTACATCTCAATACGATCGGTAGTTTTTTTTTGACCTCTTCTTTTGTTCAAGAGATCCGGATTAAATAAACAAAGAACCGATTGCATGGAAAATTTGGTGGATGGCGATAAAAGTTTACGAGAAGTTTTACTTATCACTTCAAAGGAACGGAAAAATTGTCGAAACTAAGCAATTTTTGTTAGAAGATTAATAATACACCATTTACCCTATCGTTTGATTACACTTGCAGGATTTTTATATTAACTGGGAAGATTATTTAATAGATATATCAATTATCAGCTTGTGCGAAATGAAAAAAAAAAAAAATCGTTAAAAAAGAAATGTAACAAATTAGAAGCACTATTAAGTGCACTATAATGCATTAAATTCTTCTTTTAATCAAAATAATTGGAATATTTGTCTTCATAGTTTAATTTGAAATATTCACTATATTTGATGAGCAAAAACGATGCTTAATTAGTTAAGATTTGCTAAGAAACAGGTGCTGCGATTGCCGACTACTTCCACAACGAATCTGCCCAAATGTGGAGTATCTTATCTGCCATCGCATTCCTCACAGCCACTTGGCGAACGATCGCTTTTTTTGGGGAGGAAAAGACTTAAGACTTAAGAAGTGGGAACTGAGATTTCAGATATGTGAAGCATTCGGCACGTGGGTGACCGGCAAATGCGGAAGCGGCACTTGACGAAGGCCATATATATGCGTTCGTAAAAGTATCTGAAACTGAATCTGAATCTCAATTTGAATCTGAATCTGAATCTCAATCCCAATCTGGATCTGAATGTGGATCAGTATCTGTATCTGTAGCGGTGCGCATCTGCAGTGCCTCATAATCATTCAAGTGGGTGTCTTCAACATGAATGAAATGGAATTGGAATTGGAATTGGAAGACCAGCACAGTGGGGCCACAAAAAATCTCGTTTAGTCACTTTGCGAAAAGCACAAAACAGAACCGCACAGAACAGCACCGACACAAATGCAGATACAAATGTGGATGTATCTTCGCAGCAGCAGCAGTATCTGTATCTGTATCTGTAACTGTGTGCCTGCAGAGCAATCGAATCAAGAGACAAACTGGGTAATTGGTTCATTATGTAGTAGAAGCCAACGACATCCGCTCGTTAATGTAAATTACACAATAGTTTCGAATCATTCCTCTTTTCTTCGTCTGCATTCCTCTTTTCTCCAGCGAGAAAACTTGTTGGCGAGAAAACCCATGAAAAGGTGTGTTTTTTAAAATCGATAAATATTTTCAATATCGAAATTATCGAAGATTATCGCTTCTCTTTCTATTGTACATAATCACTACAAATATGATATGAAATTGTGGAAAGCTTATGACACTAGACCGAAAAACGGTAGACATAAACAATTAGACCAATAGGATGTCAAATTACCCAATAATATTTCAATTTCAGTAGATATAAGCAATAACGATAACATCAAATTTCCCCAGAAAGCGAAACCCCGTGGATTTTGCTTACTAAGAAGATAAATATACATACATATGTATGAAATCCAACGAGTGAGCGAAATGCGAAGGGGTTCCAAATTTATTTGTCTAGTGTTCTTAAATTTTCCCGGAGGTCTAAACCCATAATTTCCCCTCCATAATCCCGCCCGATGTAAACACAGTCTGGAAACTTTCCATTAGTCCGGGGGATCGGAGATAACAGCGAAATAATGCGCAGAGATCGCAGAAAATTGGAAATATAATAGGGATCTCGATTTTTATTTATTTATATATCTTTGTTCTTTTTATTTTTTTTGTTTGGTTCGTATATGGAATTTGGGATGAGGTTCTACTGTAGTCTAAATTTATTAAACAATTATTGGACATTTTTTTGTGCTGTCTGTTCTGTATTTTATTTATTATTGTGCCCCCCCAAAGAAAAGAGAGTCCAGTGATCGCGAAAGAGAGGCGACGAAAGAGACGCTGAGGAAGAGCGGGCTGATAAAGCAGAAGGAGCAACAACAACAGCAAACAAATACAATGCGAATTATCAGTGGACTGCGTGATATGATTATCAAAAGGTTCCCCATTGCTGTTGTTGCTGCAGCGGCTGCTGGCAACGGCATTTCTCAGCATATATATGTACCAAGAAATATATATATTTATATAGATATGTATACATATACAGCCAACACACGCACATTCAATACATGCGAATTTGGAACATTTTATTCATCCAATCCATATATAACTAAGACGTTTCCAACGTGCTTTGATAGCGCCAAAAAATAAAAAAAAAAAACAGACAACAAACAACACATTTTTCAAGAAATTTGTAAACACCTGGTGATGAAAGAATGCTAACTGAAATTTATGCTAAATAAATGTCAATGGGAAAAAGTAGAAGTAATTAGAACTAGCTAATTAATGATTATTTCAAGCAAATCCACGATCAACTATTTATTGTTTAGTTTTGTTGAAAGTAGTTTACTAGATTTTAGAAACTGTCATATTAAATGAACAGAGCTGGGCAAATTCTTATCAATTTTTGTTTCTTAGGATGGCAGTTGGATGTAATTTCATCTATATAGTGTCGTGTTCAATTAGCAAGCATATCAGCTCCTAAGAAATTTGTTATTTAAACACTTTTCCATATTTTCCATTACTTCTTCGTTTTTCCACGATAAATGTGCTGCATTTACCCTGTAGTTACCATAATGGAATATTAGAACCGAGGCACAAAGGCTAATAGTATTACAAATCACATTTAAAATATTCTCCATTCTTATTGCATTTATAAATCCTTCCTGTTACGATAAAAATGATCTTGATGTTCGATTTCTCCGAATTCTCTCAAAGATTGAAGATAATTACCAAAGCAAACTTCAATATTCGATCATTTAATATGTAAACTTTCGATAATTCACATTTAGCTAGTGATATTTTCGATAGATGTATGAAATACTTCGGTTCGATAACAGTGCCCGGTATGCTGGGGGTTATTAACCCCAGAAATCCCCGTTTGGCTGCGCCACTGTGCACACACACACACGCATACACACACGCCCACTGAAAGCGAGCAACTCCACAGTTCACTTTCATTGATAAACTCGGCTCTTCGCTCTTCTTCTTCCCCATGCAAATCCAATTGTCTGCTACTTACTTTATTTATTTTTTTTTTTTTTTCCTTCGTGGTGTGTGTGACATCAATCAGCATCACTTTGTTGTTGTTGCTGCTGCTGCGGCTGTTTTATATATTTATTTCTTTTTTCTCTGTTGCTCGACAATTGAAGCTAACCAACATTAAACTATAACTTCCTCACAAGCACACAAACAAACGCACACACACGCACAAATGCACGATCTTGCACTCTCAAAAAAACCAAAAAAAAAAACGAATTTCATAGACTTTTTATCACGCCGATTGTAAAATATTAATTAAAAACAGGTGGCGCGCACAAGTACATTTAAAATAAATGCGGGCTAACAATATTGAAATAAAAACAATTTACAGAACGATTTCTTAGTTTATAAAACAAAAATAAACGAAAACAACCGTTTTTTTTTTTAACCGTTGCAGTTCGATCACTTGCACTTTGTCACTCAATTTAGCTAGCAATTGAGCACCGGCAGCACATTTCCTGTGTCATTCCCGTTATTTGGGCAACTAATTCGGTTTGTTGATTAAAAGCGATCGCGATAAGCGTACGCCGTTTGTAAAGTTTATAAACCAACTGAAAATTAACCGTAAACCGCGCGCGCAGCCTTCGCGAAGTGAAACGCGTCGGTTTGCAGTGTGACCGGCTGGCCGATCGGCGGGAAATGCGCTTTCGCTATCGGTGTGACTGTGCAGCTCGCTGCTAACTAGCTGTTAAGCAGCAATGTTAGCTAACAGTGCGCTTAAATAAAATAACTGTTGCTTATTTTGAATTGCGTTTAATTTTTTTGTTTAATAATTACTTTAAATTAGCTAAACAATTGGCAAACACTAATAGATTTTGGGCGGATTGTGCAGCATGTGCAGCATTTTGCCGTACCAGGTCTTCGCCTCGGGCGGCACAACCACCGGCAGCTCGAGCAGTTCGCCGCGGGAGAACTTGACGGTACGGTAGGAACGACGCTGCCAGGCCTTGGCCTTCACCCAGACGGGTCTGCCGGGATGCTCCTCGGCGCGATTGCTATCGCGTGCTGGGCGCCAGAAGCACCGAGGCTGCCGATCTTCCTCGACATAACCGATGGCCTGGAAAAGCCCAGCGGTGCCAGGCCGAGCTCCAGATCCCGGACGCGGCCCAGCAGACTTCGCGTGGTGCTCAGGCACATCTCGTGGGCCACTGTCATCTCGACGAGTGCCTGCCGCTTGACCTCCGCGTACTCCAAGCGGGATGCGTGCGCTCCAGTATCTTCTTGTAGGCCTCCTTCAGGTGGCGACCCATCTTGAAGAGCTCGCGCCAGCTGGCGTACAGGTCGCGGGCGTAGCGTAGCGCTGCAGGCACTTGCCCGCCTCCAGTTGCTTGTCAGGTGGAAGGAGAGGACGCGTTCGTGATCCTGCCGACACGCGATCACTCTTCGTTTGCCGTTGGAACACACGATCCAGTGCCGTGATGCGTGCTCTGCCCAGCTCCGAGCAGCGAACCAGATCCCCAGCTGCCTGCGAATGCGCAGGTTATTCCATTGCAGTTCCGCAGGGCCGCTCCGCGCTACCGTGCATGATCATCCAGCGCGAGTCCTCCGGTTCCAGGCCCTTGGCCGCCGCGCCTCATGCTCCTCCTCCAATCTGGCCTGCCGCCGTCGCGCTCGTGAAAGTCGTTGGCCAACTGGGCCTGCATCTCGTCAGCGTTCGATTCATGGCGCCAATCTCACGCTTAATTTGCGGCCAGGCAATCTCCTCGATTCGCCGGCGACTGCTCCTCCAACTCCTGCTCCCATCGGATACGGATCCGTCGATGTCTGAGACGCAATCATGGTGAAACACTTCGATCTTCCTTCATGGTTTGGGTCTTCAGAAATGTCTTCATGTTTTTTTGCATTAGAGACAATATATATATATTTTTTGTAGTGTGTTATTGTTGGGGTTTTTAACTGAAATGTTGGTGTGTGTTAGCTGGTGGGGATTGCTCAAAACCTACTTGTTTTCCAATTCCATTGACAACTAACCCTGACCCCCAGTCAGTTAAGGATAAACACGTTGGTTGGGAAATTAACATATTTAATCTTGCAGCGAATCGCATTTACAAATTAAGCGACTTATGGTTTACATCTGGGATTGGATGGACAAAAAAAAGTGGGTGGAGGAGGGGAGAGCTGTGCTCGCTAATCTTGAACTTCCCCAGCACGATGTCCTTGTAGAAGGGCACGCAGTTCATGCGCACATTCAGACGCGCGCACAGCAGGAAAATGCCCGATAGCTTGCGATGAATGGAGTAAATCTCCTCGGCGGCGGACACAATCGATGCGCCACCATTGTGGGCACCAGGGCCGCAATCTTTCCGTGGTATTCTGTCTGCCAAAATCGAAATCACCGTCGTAGCGAAAGATCTCGCCAATATCATCAACCGCATCCACGTGCGCCTGCTCCATTTGCTTCGTCTCGTAGCCGGTAAGGAAGCCCATTTGGCGCGAATCTCCAGTACGCCCTGACGATTGTTCTGGCGGCGCTCATGATCACCTGGCGATAGTTGCGGATGAATCGTGCCGATAGAAGCGCGTCGAACCAAAGTCGATCAGCATTAGCCGGCGACTGGGCGCATCGTACAGAAGTTGCTCCAATTCGGATCCGTCTGCATGCAACTCAATCTCGAAGAGCTCGCGCAGGCAGAGCTTCAGCACGGATGCGGCTATGTGGCGGCGATGCTCGTAGCTGGAAGCGAGTTATCAATGAAGCCATTGGTAATTATATGCGTGCGAATATGATTTGCTCACCTCAGATCGAAACATTTTGTCGAGCGGCACGCCGGGCACCAGTTCGGTGGTCAGAACGCTGGACGTGGTCAGGTCACGGATCACACGCGGACATAGTACTCGAATAGGGTGAGATCATCTCGCGAAACTTCTCCGTGTATTCCGCCTCGCGATCATAGTCCACCTCCCATTGCAACTCGCGCTTGGCCACGCGCACCACGTTGTCGATGAAGAAGCCCTGGGGAAGACATCCCACACCTTCAGCATGCCCACCAGATTGTCAATGTCGCTCTCGATGCTCTGGGCGACACCGGGATATTGAATCTTAATGGCCACATCCATGCATCGCTCAGGTGGCCCGATGCACGGCCAATGGAGGCAGCCGCAAGGGTTTGTCCTCGAAACTCTTGAGACGCTGCCGCAATCGGCGCCAATTGGGTGTTCATCACCCGTTCGACCTGCCAATCGGGCATATAGTCCGCCGCCTGACGCACCCGCTCGAACGCCTTGGCCAGTTGCGGCGACACAACGCTGGAATCTTGTATGCTCAGGATTTGTCCGATCTTTAGGGCAGCTCCTCTCACCTTGCACAGCGTGTCCACGATGCGTTCGGCATTGGCGGACTGAGCAGCGCCTCGCGCATGCTAGTCGAACCGCCCAGGCCGAGGGCACCCTTGGTCAGCTCGTTGAGGGTTCCCAGGCCCAGGCCGGCGAACAGGCCGCCAAAGGAGGCCATTCTGCCAATGCGGGAGGAGGGAACCTTGCGCTGCTTGGCCCCTTGCTCAGTTCGGGCACTTCTATGGCCGGCTGGTCGGCTTCTGCTTCGGCTGCGCATCTGCTTGCTGCTCCTCCACCTTGGCGCCCGCCACAAAGCGCAGCACATTGTTCAATACTCCGTGTCCTGGGTAAATGATACCCGGAGTGGTTGGCGTGGCTTGTTTGGGCATGGTCTGGCTGCTCTTGGTTGCCGGGGTGCGCAGGCTAACACTACGATCTTTGTTCCTGCGCGAGAGTATCTCCTCGAACTCCTGCAGCGTTTATCGACGATATATCCAAGTTGGCGGCGTCCACTCGCTGGATTTTGTGCCGTGGGTGTGGATTTACGGATTGGGGAGGCTTGTTCAGGCTCAGAGATGCCCGATTCCTCGCGGGACATCTTTATTTTCGTCTCCAGCAGCGGAGCAAATACCTTTGGCCACCACGTAGCCCTTTCGCCGTTCTTGTAGAGATTGCTGCAGTTTTTTCAGCTCCTCGGTGGGATTTTGACTGGAATTCCTTACCAGCTGTTGTGTGCGCCACATTCTCGGCGATTAGCTCACGAATGCTCGAATTGCTCCAAAGATGACGACCGTGGGCGAGATGCTCGCGCCACACGCTCCAACAAATCCGCAGTCCCGCAGAGCGCGCAGCTTCTTGTGCGGATCGCGCCATCGCGGAGCGAGGAATACTGGTTACTGTGACTGCTCTCGCGTGGGTGATTCGTGCTGATGATCGGCGCGTTGGTTACGTAAATCTCGTAAAATATCACAGCAACAAAAGTTCAAGAAATCGCGTAATGTTGTGAAAATGCGGCGAAATCAGCTGGCAAAACAGCTGACTGGCCATCTAGTGCTGCATGCTGGCGTTTTAACAGTGCACTGCTGTTATGGCATACCATTTTAAGCTTTTTCTAGCTTTTAAAAGCCAGCTTGCAGCAGCACTGGATTTCGCACTGCAGCCAGTGCTGTTTCTTTAGCTATTTTAGCTTGCTGCAGCTTTTATGCAAAATTAGAAAGAAAATTCACCATTAAATATTGGCAAATGCAAAAAAAAAAAATGCATAATCCATAAAAACTAGGAATACTGCTTAAGTGGCCTGCTAACAGAGGCCACATTTATTCAGCGGCATACCTTAGGTCGTAAAAAATGTTACTAAATTAAGTTTGTTTACCGAAATCCAGATCACAAGTTAATATATATATATAGACAGTTATATACAGTTCTGTGACTAACTAGAGTTTAAGCTATTCAATTACACTAAAGCCAATGACAGGCACTGCGATCGATCCTACTTCCTGGGCAGGCGACCAGCACGCTCCATGGTGGCATCCTGGAGCTCCCAGGCGGGCCGATAGCCACCCGAAACGCAGGAGCAGACGGCATCGGAGTTAGCACCACATACGCACTCGCATCGTGCGTCGGAGCTGCGGATGGGCACTGTGTTCGAACGATTGCCGATCGAGGTGTAGCCCCGATCGTACAGGCTGCAATAGGGCACCGAGTTCAGGTGGATGTAGTGCAGACGTCGTGGTAGCTCCACTCCAGCAGCGGATTCAGACGCATCATCGGCGGCCAGTCGTTGTCCGTGGGCTAAAAAAAAATCGAAATTAGCATTATTATTGAAATCCTAGGCATATCCTAATAGGAAAAAGCAGTTTCGAACTTCCATAAGTTTTCAAAAACATAACGTTTGAAAGGCGTGCTACATGTGGTTTTGTTTTAGGTGTGAACCACAGAACGCGCTTATAAGTACTCTTATCTGCGGTATGGAACCGTGACATTCCAAAATATCACTGTCAAGGTGACATTTACAAAGGGCACATACTTTTCTAGATAACTATGGCATAACTCTGATACTAAGGCTATGATTTTGATAACTTGGCTTTGTAATCTACTCCCCTTGAGGAAGAAACTTTTCTTTGCACTTGAACCTACGAACTCCTCAGCATTTCATTACAAAACATTGAAATGTGACTGATCTCTTGGTTATTATATTCCTAACCAGCTTCACCTGCATGGGCGCCAGATGCTGGCAGTAGGGATCCGTGTTGCGGCTGCCCACGAAGACGGCCCGATCCGCGGCAAGTCCGCCGACATGTGGGTGAGCGCTCCTTGAGCGTACCCTCGTACGGACCAGCTGGACGCGGTAGTTGCGCACGCAGCGCTCGACGAACTCGTCGATTTCCGGAAAGGAATCGCCGGATTTGATGTACAGCATGGGAATGTCGCCGCTGGAGATGTTCTCCTGGCGCAGGTAACGCATGAGGAGATCGAGCAGCACGGTGCAATCCTTGCCGCCGTTGAAACAGAAGATTAACTCTCCACGCCGTAGATTTGCAGGGTTTGGGTGAAGAAGGCGAACGCTTATTCTGGCGCTCCTCATGGCCAGTCGATCTCGCGGTTGGTTCCATTGGATTTGTTATGGCCTGACCCGTTGCCAATCCTTGGAGTCCCCGAACGATCCGACATGCTCCGCTTGTCCAGAAACAAATGCTTTTTGCTAATGCTCGTTGCGCATAGAAGAGCTGTTGTTCGCTGTGATGTTTGTGATGTTCCTCCGGCATTCGTTCATGGTGCTCAGTGGGCGTACTGTTTGTGGGAGACGTGGCCGTAGCCTGGCTAGCAAAAACGATGACGTCACACGCTGTTAAGGTCACGGCAAAAGAGCAACTATTAGCATCAATAAATAAAAAAAAAAAACGAAATCTATTTCGCCGAAAAATACTCTTCTTGTGTGTGTGTGCGTATTTATTTTATGTAATTTTCTAGGCCAATAAACTAACTTAAACTGAGCGATAAGCGTGTTAAATGCTGCGGCGGTGACGTGCGAGTGAGTTTGGCTTATATAGACAGCCAAAATTACATCACATTCGTTTCGGAAAGTCAGCAAAAAAAAAGTTAAATAAAGCCAAAACCTCAGGCACGCACGCACACACACATGCAGGGAAAAACATGGCCCACACACACACACATACGCATAGCTCACCCAATGGCTCATGTGTTTTCTTGCTGGCATCGGCTATTTACAGGCACATTTAACTGATTTGCCAACGGCCCAGTAATGCAATTATTCCATTTTGTTATTGTTATTCCGCGCCAGTGATTTTCCTTCTTTTTTTCGCCTTTTTAGTGCAACAACAGACGAACGGCGACAACAACAACAACGGCCACGAAGCTTCGCGTACTATCGGCGCATCAGCTGTCGCGGATCTATCGATTGCACTCGATTAAGGCGGTTGGTAGCTAGAAATCAAAAAATAGCTAGCAATTTTTACATTAAATAATTTTGTAGGAAATGTTAATTAATCAAAAGTTTCGTTTTGATTTTTTTTATCAATTTCGCATATCTCAGCAATTGCGCCTATATTAGGCAATTCTTTCTGTTCTGAAGTAAATAAATGTTCGGCAGTTTAATGTTATTTGACAATAAAATTTCGTGTTTGTTGTGCTTAACAACAACAACAAGACAAGCGTAATTAAAGTACGCTCTACACATCTAATAAATGGGCAAACTGTTGGCGTTTTCTATCAGCTGGGTGTGTTTCTCTTCGATTCTTGTGGTCTCTTGTCTACACGGAGAGAAAATATCACATAACTGGTGATTTCATGCCTGTTCCATTGGGGGCTTTAACAAATTTGGTGCAGTTCCCGTTTGCAGTTCATGTAGTTCACTTAACTTAGGCATAAATATTTAAAACTAAGTTCATTGTCTAAAAGTTAGCATATGATGGCCAGAAATAAAATCTGAAAGTGGTGAATATGTTGGTTTTGAAATAATGTTGCATTTGGTATGTAGAATATTTCCGCATAATCTATCTTTTGTTTACAAATCGTAAAATCTTTATCGCTGAAACGTAAGCATCTTCGTTTTTTTGTCCGTGTACAAATTAGACATCCTTGTTATCCAGAATATCGTCGATGAGCCGCGACGACCTTCTGTCGAACTTTCGATTCTGCTTGCCGTTCATCTCCTTGATGTACGGATGCAGGTGATCAGAAAGGAGTAGTCGGCATCCGGTTGGCGACCACCTCCTCTGTTCCGCCGGTGTAAACACACGTAGCCGGCTGCGGCGGCGGTGGTGGTGGTGTTGGTGTTGGTGTTGTTAACTTGTGGTGACCGCTGACATGGCCATTAACTCCACTGCGTCAAATCGACCAGCTCAGGTGGTTGCCCCAGAGGGCGGCGGGCACCGAAACAGCGACTGCTGGCTTCCATCCCTCCGCTGCTGGTTCCCCTCCCTCCAGCTGCTGTTCCCCATCCTCCTCCAGCTGCTGGTTCGCATTCGACGAGTCCTGCTCACTTTAATGGTCTGGCAGGCGGAGCGGCAAGCAGGCGGTGGGTGCTCCCGATCCTGCTCCTGATTACGAAGTTGCTCCTCCTCGG
>NC_045954.1:13169204-13286462 GCF_004382195.2 Drosophila sechellia
CTCCATCTCCGAATAGCGCTGCAGCAGCCGGCAAAACGGTTACCTTCTCTTTGAGCCAGGTAAACGAGGTCACCACGCCCGGCGAGCAGGTGACCTCCAACGATCAGGAGCGTCGCTCCTGCCTGCGACAAAATGGTGGAACTGCGAACGGTGCTGGCGGCGGTGGTGTGCTGCCCCAGCCACTGGAGGCACCACCTCCGCCACGACTCACCGCATCGACGTCGGTGAACTTGTCGGGTACGGCGATTCCAAGGCCAATTGCCAAGCGGCAGGTGTCCCTGCAGCCGGCCACCAATGGCGGAGGCCAGCCGGAGCAACCCGTGGTGACTCCGACGCGGGAGGGTGAGAGAAAAACGCCTGCCTTGAAGCGTAGAAACTCCAGCACTAATCCCTTCCTGTGCGAATCCACGGAGCAGATACCCAGTAATCCCATTTCCGAACCTCTGAATGCCACGGTGGCTTCTCTGGAAAATACGACTATTTCAGCAAGTGAAAGTACTCCTATAACTGCTCCTCTAGCGACTCCAAATGCGCCTGCTGCAACGGATACTCCACCCACCACACATCACAATGGCAATCCCTTCGTGGAGAGCCAAAGTCTGTCCAGCAGACTCCTGAAGATCCATAACACAACGAATCCTTTCACGGGACTCTCGCAACGCGTCAAGGGTCCGCATCTTCTGCAAAAGACCATTTCCGAGGATTATCTCTTTCGGAAATTGGGTGTCAATAGTCCGATGGCCAATGGCAATGGTACGGGACCAGGATCTGGTCATGTCAACGGGAATGGCAATGGAACTTGGTCCTTTGGACGCTCCCTGTTGCGACAGGACTCCACATTGAGTCTGGGCATGGGCTTGGGCCGACGGAACAGCTCCCAGGTATCCCTGGATTCACATGCGGGATCGGTGCCCGGATCGATGGAGGGCATCAATCTGGAGCGAGCCATCTCCTGCGACTCAGTAACCTCGGACTCCACTCTATTCCTGGATCAATTGGATCAGCCCTACACTCAGATAACCGGATATTTATGCGTTGGCCTTAACTACGATCAGTAAGTTGCTTTTAGAAATCATCTCTATGCTACAAAGATTTATAAATCCTTCACATAGGATGAGCATGAGCAACGAGGGCATGGAACTGACTGTTAGTGTCCTAGAGGCCAAGGGACTCATATGTCCTTTCAGCGTTGAGTCCCTGGACACCTTTGTGCGCATCTACTTGGTGCCCGATCATCCAGGAGCTATGCAAACTAAGGTGGGATATATATATAATCTCTGGCTTAATTTATATTATATAACATATTTGCCATTTGCAACCCAGGTGGTCAAGGGAACACTGACACCAAACTACAACGAAAGCTTCGATTTCTGGCTGCACAAGCGACAGGCGCGCCATTCGTTGTGGTTCCATCTGTACCACAACGGCCCCGCCCACACGCTCATTGGGGAGGCGGAGATGGAAATCGGGGAGATGCCACGCCCCATTACCACATGGATACCACTGTCCGATTCGCGCAAGTGCAATGCCCGCTGGGGCGAGCTGATGTTCTCGCTAAGCTACCTGCCCACGGCGGAGAGACTCACCATCGTGGTGGTGAAGGCACGGAATCTCAAGCTGGACGGGGAGCAACCGGCTCCGGAATCCGCGGAAACGGTGCACAGCGTCTTCGTCAAGGTGATAATCCTTAATATATAACTTCGGGATCATCTATTGCACTTTACAGATAATTAAGATTAATCTTTACTTATTGGTTGCATCTTTTCTTCATTAGGTCTACCTGATGGACAAGGATCGCAAGGTGCTGAAGAAGCGCACCTCGCTGAAGCGCAAGGATCGCAGTCCGATCTTCAACGAGTCGATGATCTTCAGTGTGCCGCCACCCAGTCTGACCACCACCCAGCTGCGGGTGACCGTGTTCGGGGTGACAACCAGTGGGGTGACCCCGTTGGGTCACATCGTGGCCGGCAGCTGTGCGGTGGGCAAGGGATTGCGCCACTGGCACCAGATGCTCTCGTCGCTCAGGAAACCGGTGGCCATGTGGCATGTCCTGCGGCGGGCGGTCAATCAGCCGATTTTCACGGGCGGCGCCGAGGCGGTGGTGGCCGCCATGCAAAACACCCTGCAACGCTCCACCGCCAAGCGGAACAGCATCGTCTAGATGTCTAGGAGTCTCGTGGAGATCACAGGCGGCGTGGGCGGCGGCGGCTCACATCAACGGCGAAATTTTCCGCCTCACTGACGACACGGACTGCACCGCCCTTTAGTTTGGAAAAACCCCTTTCGCAGAAGAGATATACCTTTAGAGGAATGAAGAAAAGAAGGGAACGTGAAAAACAGAAGAAAACCTTGTGGAAAATTGCATTTACCACACTCTAGCCATGAGACTTTCTTACTTTTCTACTGCTTACGAACACACAACCAGAAGTATTATTATACAGCCATGTAATCTAAAAGCCCGCACCAAAGGACAAGCGATCCAATTAACTAGTAACCTAACTACCCATATTTGAGCGCACTAATTGTTATGAACCGATTTTTATTGAAGTATATATATATGATATATTGAGTATATCTTGTATAATGATGCAGCCTCGATCTAAAAAAGAAAAGAGTCACACACTTGTTGAAATTTGTCGCATACAGCGAGCGAAATAATTGTATAAACTGGCATTAGTTATTATTTCTAAATAGCATACTTATTTCCATTCTTGTTTATGGAAACAGAACATTTGTAGATGTGGGTCCCAAAAAGGGCCTGTTTATCTTACTTGGCTACATTTCAGTGCTCATCATATTTTTCCATTTGAGATCATCTGCCACTTTCCAGCTCAAATTTCCCAGTTTAAGTTCCATTTTCGTTGGGGGTAAACCCAATGGAAACTGAAAGATAGAGATCCTAATGGAGTAGAATCAATGATATCATTGATAAAGCCAATGAAATACAATTATTTCGCGAGCTGTATGGTTTAGCCTAGCGACCAGTGAGCCTGTTATATTAGAACTCTATAGATAGATCGTCGTTTGGCAATCAATCGTTGTTGAATTTGAAGCCCAATCGAAATCGAGATCAAAACTCGATAATCGATAATCGTGAATCGACGAGAAGCGGCGAGCCCTTTAAGCATTGTGATATGATATAATAGCAAACGAAGTGAATTCAGAGTGCGTCTGTGTCAAGAGCGGAGAATCGTATCGAAGGAAATCAAAGTATTTACGATAGCTACAATCCATAGCCGATATATAATAAGAATAATAATAATATTATTGATGATATATAGGTACCGTATGTAATGTTTGTACTTTTGTGATTTGTGTTCGTTCAAATTTTTGTAGGGCCGCGAGTTTTGTAATTTAGATTTAGTTGGTTCAAGGATCAAAACTTTTTTAAGCGAATGATATATATATACACACACACACATATAGATTTCCATTTAGAGAGCGTTTTTTAAACAGTAAAGGACAATAACTTTGCAAGCATTTACGATATGATTCCATGTAAAACACAAGTAATTATAATTACCAAACATTAAACAAAGTTCGTTGTTGGCCCCGGTTTACCATGAACAGATTGTCCGCTGCAACCTTATAATAGATCATAATACATATGATCCTAAGACCATAATAGAACGCACTCGAACACACGAATAGTACTTTCCTAGTCGCACCTGTATTTTGACCAACCAACCAATCGAATCGAAAACCTGGCACATTTCTAGCTCAAGCTTTAATCAATGTACTCCTCTAATAGAACTCAGTAACGTTTTTGAATCACACTTACTAAATGGATATAAAATACATATATGCAGAGGGACAGTGCGTTTCACAATTGTAGGAGTGAGATTATAGCGATTAAATTCATTCGGTTCAAAGAACGCGATTTCCCATTTGACACCTATTGCGGTGAGTTCGATTACATATCCTAATTTAAAGCTGGCTGAATTCGAAATTATTTGACAATCGCCATCAGTTGGCCATCATTTGTTCCGAAATTTAAAAGATTGTTACTTGTGAAACGCGCTGCACCATATATATAAACATATATATATTTACACAAGAATATATAAAGAAGGCATTTAAAAGGCATTAAATGGAAAGTCCTTTCCCCTAAAAACTTATAGTATATAAATCGCTGAGAATTTTTTTCTTTTTTTTACGTACTATTAGCTAATGAAACGATATGGCTAAACTCGAGTTGAATTTGTATTTTTACGGAAATATATATACATACATATATGTGTACGTGCTATATAAGATAATGAATGCTACAAATTGTTATACAAGTAAACCGAAATTGAGTCAAATAAACGAATAAAGATATTAAAGGAAGACAGGCCAGAAATCAATATGCACTTTGACGAAACACGGAGTCCAAACAAAGATTTACGGATTGGAAAGGTAAAGTGAAACATGCCCAAGTAGAACCATACAAGATTCATGGATACTTTGAACATTTTAAATTCTTTAAGATGCCACAAATAATTCGCTAACCAAGTGACTTATACAATCCAAAACCTATATATATATATATATTGAAATCGCTTTTAAAGAGGTCCTCCTGTAGTCGAATGTATCTTTCGGATGCTGATGCGAGACATCTGTGCGGCCATTGGATCTTCTATATTTAGAGCCAGCGATTAGCAGCCAATGGCAGGCAAGGAACCGATCCCGATTCCGATCCCTCGTATGCTCGCTGTGGTGTACCTAGTGGTAGTACACCTCGTGGGCGTCGGATCCCCTGGGACACGACGACGACGACGGAAACCACTTGACGCTGCCAGACAGTCTGACGGCGACAAGTAGCTGCGGTTGCCAGTGCTTAAATGTTCGCGCCCCGGTCCGCATCCTTTTAGTCGATCAGCAAGCGAGGATGAGCAAGGACGCCAGTGTTAGGATTTGCCAGCGGGAGCGACGTCTCCTGCGGACGCCGAAGTGCGCCAGGTGTCGCAATCACGGCGTCATCTCCTGTGTCAAGGGTCACAAGCGTCTGTGCCGTTGGCGCGAGTGCTGCTGCCCCAATTGCCAACTGGTCGTCGATCGCCAGCGGGTGATGGCCGCCCAGGTGGCCCTGCGGCGTCAGCAGACCATGGAGGCCCTGGAGGCCACCGCATCCACAAAATCTTCGGGCGTAACGTCGGCCAGCGCCAACAACTCCAGCAGCAGCGAGGGCGAAGACTCGCTAACCTCCACTTCACCACCGCCGGCACATCCACATCCGCATTCGCATCCCACATCTTGCGTTACCAGCTCATCTTCATCCTCAGCCACCCGACAGGCTCTGATGGCCCAAAAGAGGATCTACAAGCAGAGACTACGCAGTTTGCAGCAGTCCACGCTGCATATCACAGCCGCTATGGAAGGTTAGTACAAATAAGGATTCATGTGCAAATCAAAAAGGATACATATGTATCTATAAGTGCGCAATCAAGTAGACACTTTCCAATTTGGAAATTACTGGACGTCGTAAAGTAGACGGCCCAGCTGAAATGATAAGTACATCCCCAACTCTCCCGGTTTTCCATACGGTGCCAGACTGTCTGGTCCGTTCGTAATCGGAGATCCTCTCCTGTCTCCCGCCGCCCGTCTTCCGTCTCTTTTCCTCTGTCCATGGAAGTGGTCGTGGACAGGAAATGACTGATGCCCAACAATAACAACAGCAATTATTCGACTGACGAAAAAGAATTGAAATCGGATGCTTCGAAATGTGTGTGTGCAGTGTACGCACATTTTCCAATCACTTGAGGGAGTCACATTCGGTAAGCTGAGACGCGACCAAAAACGGAAAAACCCATTCGACTTACAGAAGAGCCAAATGTGGCAACAGCAATTGACTTCTTTGGGTTTTTCATCTGGTTTCCGAATAAGTGGTGATCCCGAAACGGTCCCGAAGTTGAAACAATAACGGTGCCAGGCTGTCTGGCCGGGCGACGCGTGTCTCGGATTACCCAATAATAAATTGGTTCAATTTGAAATACCCATTCATAACGAATCGCGGCAATTTGTAGTGATAACGCCCCCACAAAACCCGCACTAATTTCGACCCTTACTGTTGGTCCCTTCTCTTTCAGAATACAAACAGCGATTTCCCACGTTCAGCTCGCCATTGATGGAGCGCATGCGCAAACGGCGGGCGTTCGCCGATCCGGAACTGAACCACGTCATGGAGGCGACGCTGGGCGGGAACGCTTTGTACTTTGCCACCGTTGCCGCCGCCGCCGCCTGCGCCCCCGTTCACCAGGAGCAGCACATTTATCACCCGATGCCGCCGACGATACCGTTAACGATCCCGCCCACAAATCCAGCGATGACCACGCCCGCGGTCACCGCCTCCTCCGGCAGTGGAAAGAAGCCCAAACTGAGTTTCTCCATCGAATCCATCATGGGCATCAGCACGTAGCCATGGGTTTCTAGGGCTTACTACCCATCCTTTTTCCAAATACACTCTGTACATAATTCTAGCGTTAGAAAATTCTTTTATTTGAATAGCAATAAGTTTCGAGTGAAATAAAACATACGAAAAAGTATTGTATATTCGTAGAAGTGAAAAAAGCTTACTAAACTGTTGATAAAACTTCTATCGAAATTGAAAAGAATACTATAAACATATATAAGTTAAACCTAAGGAGACTATGGCTAAAATGTAGGGCATAGTTTGTTCATACATTTCCGGGCCAGGAATCGACACAAAATTTATTCAATGGGACACTCCTACAACAATCAATTCCAGTGATATATGAAGATGCGCACAAAGCCAGCCAAATTGTTTATGTGAATTTAAGTTTTACACAAGAAACAAGCGCAAAGATGTTTAAAAACAGAAGTAAGTTCAAAATTAATAGAAATCAACGAAATTAATTAAGATTCCAATTAATCTCTATTCAAAAAGAGCTATTTTTGAAACACTTAAGCTTGTTTTTTTAAATGTTCTGAGCTTTCCAGTGTTAGTGCAATCGATGATCTATCGATCTATCGCCGTCTATCGAAAGTTTGGCTGCCAGGGCTGCAGACGTGATATTTTTAAAACTTAATCGCTGCCCGCTTCATCGTGACTCTTGCCCGCAAGAAAAACATATAGTCGGTAAATACTGCCAGCACTTCATTTTCCATCTCGGTGCGGTTTCAGTTCTTGTTGTCAGTTCCTTAATTGCGTCTAGCGGCCAAAGAGCTTTGAATTTCTGATACGATTCTGATTGGAGCTCGCACGCCGCACAGTTTCGCACACACACGTACGCACACACACACACGAGCACACACGTTTTTATTAGGTATTTTATATACAGACATATCGCGTTTATTAATAAGTTTATGCAAGCTCTTGGGATCACAACAAACACCGTTACATAATCGCCACGCCCACTTGCGCCCATCAAGGTGAAACGACTAAAAAGTGCAGCGAAAAATCGATTTTTTGCTCTTGAACTGCCTACGTATATATGTATATATACATACATATATATGCATGTGCATATATATATAAACACCGTGGCCGAGAAATTCTAATTGGGAGCAGCGAGGAAGTGACAGTGAAAGTGATTTGTGCGCCCAAAAAAATCTAATACACAGTAGTACCCTGATTTTGTTTATCGTTCTGCGTGTTTCCCTAATTGAATTGCGTGCCGTGTTATTGTTTTTTTCATCTTTTTTTGTGCTCAATTTGTGCGGCGTCAACAGCTGTTTAGCAAACCAATTAGTAAATCAAAACACCCCCTTTACCCGTTATTTCTGCTTCTATTTTTGTACGTGTCAATCGAGTTACAATATAATTTAATATAATTTACTGGCGTTTGGCAAAAAAGTTGTGATTTTAGTGAATCCGAATGGCCGCGTTCTAATTGGATTCCTTATCGTTATATGGAGTGCAAAGTGCAGCCAGTTCACATAATTTTCTGATTCCGATTGTTTAAACAGTTCGTTGCATAAGTCAGTTTTGTTGTCAAAACAATCACAAACAAAAGCCATACGCTGAATATATCGCAGATAAACAGTGACTACCAAAAGTTGTCTCCAAAAAAATTTGTTAGGCTATCATGTGAAAAAAATATATTTAAAATAAATATTTTTGATAAATGATATAAAGATGCAAATGTACAAAAGTGCACAGCTGCTTTAGATGGTTATTCCATAAAAATTCTATTATGTGTAGATACAGTTTTCAATTCCATCCCATGATATTGAATTTGTCTTATTTAAGCTGAGATCACTGTGTGGATGTTTCTTCCCAAATTCTTACCCCTTTCCCCTTATGTTGTACCCTTTTGTCTATATCAATGCCATAAAAACCGCAAACGGGTTTCCAAAAAAGTTATTCCCAACAAGTTTCCTTTTGTCTCTTCTAAACAATATATACCTATATATACAACATATATATTCCAAAGATATGTGCGTATATAAAACGGCATACATTTGTGTATTTTTCGGGACCGGTATTTAGTACATGTTTAATTTCTAAAAATTCGCTGTCGCTAAAAAGAAAGCAAACAATCTGCGGCTGATTGACGCTGATTTTTCAGTGCGAAAAGTATAGTATTTTGGAGGTAATGTCGATCTCTGGTCATTGTCATGTTTCTAAAAGATTCTTTGTCCGTTTGCTCATTTTTTGCATTACGCAATTGGCGTTTCAAAGTGCAGAAATCAGAAGCGCTATATATATATATATATTCAATTGAAAGGCGGGGAATCGTAAGCTGGGAATGAGACGTCACTGATAAGCTGCGCTGATGTGGCTCAAAGTCAAAAGTACGCTCAACTGATAGTGCCCCCCACCAATGGATGCCATGTCACTGGATTTAATGGAGAAATATAGCTCTTAAATCATACATATATGTATGTATGTACATAATGCCTGGGTAAATGGCCCACAAATCCGTTAACTGCCTCTAAAAAAAGTTCCACCAAGATAAGAAATTTAGTCAAATATATTGCACACACAAGTAGATTCTAAACGGTCCCATTTTTAATTAAATTTTCTTCTTGCGCTGAAGGCAATAAATGTTCTTGAGATTAGGCTTTATGGCCATTCATTTTATTCAGCTGGTAACCGTTTTTATATTTTCTAAAAATATATATTCCTCTTAAAATAAAATATATTTTCTTTGATAAGAAATGCTCGAATGCAGTTTTGAAATGCGCGCCTTGCGGCGAGTGCATTTGGGTTTGAGTCTAGGCTAAATGCACCGAGCGGCGAATTTAATTGCAAAGTTTCCAACGGTCGTAAATATTTAAACTTCAGCTTCTTGATAAACATAAAGGCAATAAATTATCGAACCACAAGCAATCACATTGATAAGCTCTAAAAATGTAGATGATACCACGCCTTGCCTTTGATAAGATACCAAAATGCACACTGGAAAATATGTATTTAGGTATTAAATTTGAACGCGTGCTCACAATATCATATAAACGCTTAATACAATATAATATATATTTCACATTAAAATATCTATAATTGCTTGAGATTTCCTAGCTACAAAGTTATTTAAATGATTCTTTGCATCGAAACTAATTTCTTTCGGTGCAGTGATAACAGCTGAGCCTTTCAATTCGCCGCTCTTATAATTGTGAGCCGGACTCTTATACACGCACACACCCTTCATTTCGCTGCTTCTTCTTCTTCCCGCTGTTCTTGTGGTGCTAATTTCTTGCGATTTAAGCGCGGTCCGTCTCTTTTTTTGTCTTTTTTTATTTTGACTTACTGTACTTACTTTACTTACGTTCTCTTTGCAGAAATAATGAGTCGAATGCTAATTAAACCTGCTGCCGCCACAGTTTCGGCCGCTTTGCAGCAGCAGCAGCGCCAGCAGCAACAGTACGTTATTCGCCGCTGGAAGTCGTTCCTGCACAACAACAGCAACAATGCCAATCGACGTGCGGCGAAATCAACGGCAACAGCGACGGCGGCAGCGACGACGCAGCGCCATGGAACAAGCGGCGATTTCATTCAACCGTTAGACGTCCGCCGGTTAGTTTCGTTCGCTAATAAAGCCACATAACAAAAAAAAATATATTTAAAAACACATAGAAACGTTAAATATCGAACAAGAAGTGATTGTTGATTGCTAAAGTGAATATCCCACCCCCTTCTTTATTTTTTCTCAGTTCCTTTTCAACCAGCCACAAAATGCCGTCGTCGTCGAAAGCGCTCACACTGGATAACATAAATCCCAACTTTATTGCCATGGAATATGCGGTTCGCGGTCCTCTGGTGATTCGTGCCGGGGAAATCGAGAAGGAACTGGAAAAGGTGAGTGTTAGTTAATGCGTGGGAAATTGATCCACAAGTAATCGCGCAAACAAAGCGCCAAAGTGCGACGCCATTAACTAGTGTTTTGCACACACACACACACACACCCTACCCTTCCTTCGATTCATCCAATTTAATGGCAATTCAAAGCCCGCATTTTAATGTCTAAGCACGCTATGTCTTTATGTATATCCACTTATATACACATGCACGTACATACGTATGTATGTATCAAGTGTGAGCTGCGTCTGTGTTTGTTTTTTGCCGCCCTTTTCACTTTTTTATTCGCGCTTGAATGGAGCGAACACGCAGCGCTGAATCATTCACCTTTGGCTGGCAATCGTAGGCACCCTTTCTCAAGGACACCTGTTGGAAAATACGCCCACGAAACGAAGTAATTGGGATTGATAAGAATGCGAGTGTGATAAGAACATAACAGGGGAGTACCAATTGGGCTAGCAATCCAAACAGTTTTGCAAAATCTATCAAATGCATAAGCTCACACCAAAAAATATAAAAAACTGTTCAATGCAAGAAGGTTTTGTTTTGAAAAAACACATTTTTGCAAACACAATAAGCTTGTCGAATAAAAAAAAACCAGTTCCCGAACTTATTACTTATTCCACGAGCATAAAAAGCTTAAGAAATTTAAATGCCATATGTTTAATTTCAGTTTTGAGCGAAAAATGTTTACCAAAGAGCACAATGTTGATCAAAACAATTGTTTGTTTTTTATTACACAGCAAGAATTTAGAGTAGTGTTTGAACCACTTGAAAGTTGCTAAAAATAGAGCTCGGAAATTTTTTTACTTCAACTAAACACAAGCATTTTGGGCAACAATAAAGCCATCAGAAGTAATCCAAAAGTTCAGATAAGACCTGAAATTGTAATCAGACCGCTATAAAAATATCGAGACTTATCTAAAACGGAATATATTTCTTTATAAGTGAACTTTGCGCTAAGGGGAAATTACACTTTTTGGGTTAGAGCAAACAACAAGTCAATAAACTAATTAATTTAAGTACAGCTCGGCATGTGAATGATTTTTCCACAGGGAGTTGGCCCAAATGCCGCTAACCCGGTTTTCTCATCCAAAAAAAAAATAATAATAAAAACCGAGTTTCTCCGCCGTTTTCCATAACGAGTCATGCTCGTAATTGCCATTTAATGTTTGTAATTATTATAAATTGTGCTTCTTGGACCTTCTGGGTCTTGGATCAATTAAAGTATTTAGATGAAGAGCGAACGACGCGATGGGGGTTCACTGAACGACCTTCAACTTGGCTTACATAAGTGCGGAAATTGTGGGCGGACGTGGGCGGTGATTCTGATTCCGTGGACCTTTTCTTATCACTGGGAAAGTGAAAAATCATAACAAAGGCCGAACATGCGCATGAGCTGTTGGGAAAATATGTTGTACACACGATTGCTTTCTCTCTGCACTTTTGCTTTCCATTTATTTTTCCTCATTTGTTTTGCAAAATTCTTTTCGAACTTTTGTGACCCCGCAACGATACTATATTTATGTACATATGTACACAAATATTTAAAGAATATTATGTGCAGATATACATATGTATAGACATTAAGTTAATTCCATTGTGAGCTCCGCTGACTTTTCACATTCTGTGTGTGCGTTTTAATGCCGCTGACAGCCAGCCAGTCAGTTGATTTCCCCCGCCAGTTTTCCCGCTGCGATTGATTTCCTTATCCGCACGACTGCATCTGTGGTGTGCTGTTCATTCTGCGTTTTATCAAATTCCTCCACTTGCCCACAGATTCATCATACGGATTTGGCAGTGCTCCAAAGAGAAATCATCATCTGTCAGCAGCAGGCATTCTTATCACTGATATACTATTATAAACATTACTGAACGGCAAATAGCAGTACCTAGTCAACATATAATAATCATTTCTAATTCCTAATCATGACCATTTCCCCCAGTTTACTTTGACTTCCTTTTGACATTAACATTGGCCAACATATTATTATTATTTTCTTCGATTCGTTTTGGCGATAAAGTCTGGGTTGCTAACGCCTTTTATACAGGGCCTATATGATTATATGACCCCACCTAACTGCACGAGTATATATACTTATATATGTAGTTATCAATTATATTGCCACTTAGCACAAAAAGTTTGTTTACAGCGATTTCAAGTGCGAAGTGAAGGGTGGAAAGGAACAAACATATATATATATATATAAACGGGAGAATCTGAAGCAATTCTTTAGGTGCGAACAGCGCTGTTCAGTTAATTAGTAGCCATTTCCAAAACGATGCTAAAAACTTAACCAGCAATTTCTAACTGAGTTTATATGGGTTATTAACTAATATTTTAACACTATCTCTGCGGTTTTGTGGTTTTGAAATATTTGAAACTACTTTGGCATAGTATCAACTGCACTGTTCGATTTGCGATGCGATAGAGGCCCCATTTCTATAGATATTTTCACACGAAATACAAACACAAGCCAGTGCAGACTCGGCAACACTTTTATCAGTAATTTTTGAAATGAAAAAAAAATTAAAAATTAAATGAATTCGATAAGGTGGCACACGTTTGCAGGGTGAGAACTTGATTATAGTCGTAGTAACCAATTTCGAACCCTGGATGATTTTGCATCAGCCATGTTGGACTGTGAATTCCTTAATTTTCCAATTATTACATTGTCAGGCAAAACACATCGACTGCCGAGTGACGTCAATGGTAGCGATGCAGTTCGCTTACTTGGCGCAATTTGCATTGTTCCGCCTCTCAAAAAAAAATACACTATCATCGCAGCTCCTCGAACCTCCGTGACATTATGTGGTAAATTGTCCATTTGAGCGTGGTTAAATGAAACCCGAGACGACGAGATGGGGTCTTCCATGAACGAGTGCAACTAGCATGTGCCCTGCAAATTGTGTGTTGCTCAGCCGACAATGTCCACAGCCGATTATTGTGACCTCCATTCGTGCGGGTAACTAACTACTGGTTGGCCTGGTGGGTGCTAGAATGACTTTAATTGGGTTAGAAACTTTAATTTGGGGTTCCCCAAAGTGGGCTGGATTATAAACCTCTTGATGTGGTACTCAGTGTAAACTAGTTCAAATCGTTAAGTAACTATAATGATGGTCATTTGATGGTTACTTCTAGCAGGCGTCTATTTGATAGAAAATACCATTTGCTAAACCCACAATGGCTCGTTACTGATAAATATTTGATTGAATTTTATACTTAATCGATTACTGTGTACTCTGGCGGTCGTCAATTCAGTATGGCAAAACCACTTGGGTGTAATTTGCATGGCAAAAGCCACAAATCAAATTAAATGCCCATTTGATCCGCCAGCCTGGGCGATTACAATTCCATTTGGCCAGCGAGCAAACAATGGCTAATTTGCGATTCCGTTCCGATTGAATTTGATTGCAGGGTGTCAAGAAGCCATTCGACCAGGTGATCCGTGCCAACATCGGAGATTGCCATGCGATGGGCCAGCAGCCCTTGACCTTCCTGCGACAGGTGAGTTTTGGCCCCTTAATTTATTATATATGATTTCATTAACTGTATGATTTACTTATCAGCTGATGGCGCTGACCTTCGAGACACGTCTGCTGGATTCACCCGAGTATCCCGAGGACGTCAAGAAGCGCGCCTGTGCCATTTTGAACGGCTGCCAGGGTCAATCGGTGGGCTCGTACACCGACTCCGCCGGTCTGGAGGTGGTGCGTCGCCAGGTTGCCCAGTACATCGAGAAAAGGGATGGCGGCATCGCCTCCGATTGGCAGGACATCTACCTAACCGCTGGCGCCTCTCCCGGCATCAAGAGCATTCTCTCCATGATCAAGTAGGTTTTGGGGCAACATTTTTATTGGACATGATGTGGCGCTTCTTCTTTCGAGAGTTATCAGTTAAAACCAGAGATTTGCCAGAGATATGGTCTAAATTGTGCGATTTTTGTGTTGACAACTTATGTAGTAGCTAGAAAGATAAACATTATTATTGTTTATTGCTCAGTAGTAGTATTCAAATACTTTTTTTTGTAGATACATTTGAAACTTATCCATTCGTCACTTTTTTCAGCTCCGAGGTGGGATGCAAGCCGCCAGGTGTCATGGTGCCCATTCCGCAGTACCCCCTGTACTCGGCCACCATCTCCGAATACGGCATGACCAAGGTGGACTACTACCTGG
The DNA here is from genome assembly GCF_004382195.2 of Drosophila sechellia. NCBI lineage: Eukaryota > Metazoa > Arthropoda > Insecta > Diptera > Drosophilidae > Drosophila > Drosophila sechellia. The sequence goes on from NC_045954.1 coordinate 13,183,624, forward strand.
AGGAGGAGACCGGCTGGAGCCTGGGCAGGAAGGAGCTGCAACGCTCGTACGATGAGGCCAAGAAGGTCTGCAATCCGCGTGCCCTGGTCGTGATCAATCCGGGCAATCCCACCGGTCAGGTGCTGACCCGCGAGAACATCGAGGAGATCATCAAGTTCGCACACGAGAACAAGGTGCTGGTGCTGGCCGATGAGGTGTACCAGGACAATGTCTACGACAAGAACTCCAAGTTCTGGTCGTTCAAGAAGGTGGCCTACGAAATGGGCGAGCCCTATCGCAATCTGGAAATGGTCAGTTTCCTTTCCACCTCGAAGGGCTATCTGGGCGAGTGCGGCATTCGCGGCGGCTACATGGAGGTCCTCAATCTCGATCCCAAGGTCAAGGCCATGCTGACCAAGTCGATAACGGCGGCGCTCTGCAGCACCACCGCTGGCCAGGTGGCCGTGAGTGCGCTGGTCAATCCACCGCAGCCCGGAGAGCCCTCCTACGATCTGTACAAGAAGGAGCGCGATGGCATCCTGGCCGCTCTGAAGGAACGGGCCGAGCTCGTCCACAAGGCACTGAACAGCTTCGAGGGCTACAAGGTGAATCCCGTGCAGGGCGCCATGTACGTCTTCCCACAGATCGAGATCCCGCCCAAGGCGATAGAGGCGGCCAAGGCCAAGGGCATGGCCCCCGATGTCTTCTACGCATTTGAGCTGCTCGAGACGAGCGGTGAGTTTTCTTTGCTGACCTCGTTTGTTAGACTTTCATTTAATGGTTCATTTTCTCACAGGCATTTGCATTGTTCCTGGCAGTGGATTTGGTCAGAAGCCCGGCACGTGGCATTTCCGCAGCACGATCCTCCCGCAAACGGACAAGCTGAAACTGATGATGGAGAAGTTCCGCGTGTTCCACGCCGAGTTCATGAAAAAGTACAAGTAGATCAGCTGCCCACTTCCTCGTCCTCTCGATCCCTGTGTTAAGTGTCAATCCTCCGGCTTAGGATTAAAGATTTAAATTACCTTAATTGTTTTTTTTTTTCCTCTTTGTTACTGTGTCATAGCTGAATGCTTCTACGCTCTTCTTTATATGCATATATATATATATATGAGAAATATATAAAAAACATTTTTAAAGCCCTACCCGCGCAGGTTTCATCGCCGCGATCACGTTTCCAGTTAGCAATTAACCCACTTAACCATGTAGTCTTTAATTCTTTATTGAACGAAAACTCCTGGCGGAGATTTGACAATAATTTTTGTTAGAACCAAAAGTAGTTTACCATCTTTTGGTCGGCGCATAATTGAGAACTCTGATATTGTTCTAAACGAGAGTTATTTGCATTGTGTATATTTATCTACACATAAATATATATAATAAATAAATATAGCCCTTCGATATCCCGAATCGATCACGAAAACCATATGATGTGTGTGTGCGTTCAAGTCATTACTAATTGTTATAGAAAAGAAGAAACTTTGAAAATAAATTATTATTATTGTTAAACAAGCGCTGCGTTATTTTCAGTTTGGGCAGCAATGGATAATACTTTGTTATTTGTTTTTAATGAAAGCTGAAAATCCCGACTTCCCCATTAATAAGAACCATTGTGTGTTTTCAGTTTTAAATTATGTTCAATTTATTGATTCTCATTTCACGACTTATTTAACTACTTGCACTTACGCCAAACAATCGCATATAGTACCTTTTTTTTCACTTTTCTCTTGACATATTTTGTGTTGCGACAGATTCGGAGAAAAACCAAGTGGATAAATAATTTACGGTTCGCGGACATAGAATAGAATTTACCTTTGACATCCATTGTTCATCGGATGCCTCACTCATTGTGTGTGTTGTTGTTGTAGTTGCACTGGTGGCTGCATTGCATTAATTACTTTCTTTTTACTTTCTGAATTAAAATCTACCGAAGTCTTAAGGCCTAAAAACCAATGTGTACCGTAGTTGTACTGTGGCTATACTAGCGATCCATTCGGATCGGAGATGGCTGGGTTGTGTGGTGGTCTTTTGTGAAGTTGCTCGATACCTTTTTTTTTTTTGGTTTTTTTCTCTGTGTGGGGGGGGGGGGGGGGAGGTATTATATGGGAGGGGGGTGTCGAAATTATTGAGTCAAACTTAAGGAATCTGTGGAGCCATTTCTCGTCTGGCAAAACAGATCCTTTTTGTCCTCAACTCTGGGACTGTACTACTTTATGTATATATCTCTGTATATGTATAATATATATATATATCTATATATATATATATATGTGTGGAGTCCAGATTCGGGCTGCATCCCACTACTATCCTCATCTAATGGCGGTCCCTGGAGTCGGAGCGACTGCGACGATCCCTCGAAAAGCTGCGGCTGCGTGTCCTCGAGCGGCGGGGTGAGCGGGATCTGCAATGAAATGGGTAGCGTTGGGGAAAAACATATTGGGCCCGGCACACACATACAGGACACAGAAAGAGAGAGGTGAGAAAGAAAGAGAGAGAAAGAGAAAATACAAATTAAATAGATTTTGCACCAATGAGTAACTTAACTAGTCGTGTAGTTAGATAACAATTCCTTAAGATACGTAAAGTTGATAAGAGTGGTCTCGATCAAACAACACACAACTTGGGCTGACGGATCTGGTGGATCGGATACGGATCGGAGAGCTGACATTGGAGCTTTAATTTGAGCTGAGCGGAGCTGAGAGCTGGCAGTAATTTTTTCAGTCTTTTTTTTCTTTTTTTTTGGTGGCTGAAGGTGCTTGAAGGTGGTGGAGATATAGCTGATATATATATATTTTTTTTGGCCCCATTAACGAAAGCGTTGGTGTGACATTTACATAAAGTAATTGGTGGTGGTTGGTTGGATTGGTGGCTGATTGGTTTGTTGGTAGGTTGCTTAGTTGGTTGATGAGCAGAGCAGACTGAGAAGACTGTTGTTGTTGTTGAATTGTAGTAGTAGTAATAGTAGTAGTAGTAGTAGGTTCTTGTTGAACTGTTGTAGTTTGGGCTGTTGTTGTTGTTGTTGATACGATACTGAGCTGATTCTGAGCTGATTGACTGTGACTAGGGTGGCTGTGTTGTGTTTTAAATTATTATTTTTTTTTTTGGTGTGTGTTGTTTGGTGGATATCATTCTATACTGTTGCAGCAGCCGAAGAACGTAGGTCGTATGAAGAAGCAGTTGGTGGGGAAGCATCAGTTAGCAGCAAGAGAGGATCAGGTGGTGGTTGTGGTTTGGTGGTGGTGGCGGTGCAGCTCCTACCATCCGCGCTGTGGAGTTGCGAGCTTGAAGAAGACTCTGCCCTGCCCTGAACTGCTGATGCTGCTGGTGCTTTGGTCGATTGGTGGTGGGGTCGTTTGGTTGGTGAACTGTCTGACTGTGAGTTCGAGCTGATCGGATCAATGCATATAAACACATTTACACAATATACTTGTATATACACACAGAGAGCAGACAGTTAGCGCGAACAAGATAAACTCAGTAGATGTTAGGATGCAAGAACAAAAGGTAAAAAAAAGCCATCATTACAATTACGAGTATAACAAACGGATTTTGTTAGAGACGTTACGTTTTCGTTTCGGTTCGAGGGACAGTGTTGTTGGTGGCGGCCAAAGGTTTCATACTTGCTGCGATTGAAGGAATTAGCGTTAAGCAGCCTCAATCTTGGTTTGATTGCAAGGGAAAGGTGCAACTACTGAGTGGTGGAACCAACAAAAGGTCTACAAAAGGCTTTTCAGCCTCGAGATCAATTTGTTGACTGGCTGCCAGATGTTCTTGTAGTAGTAGTAGTAGTAGTAGTAGAAGTAGAAGCTGTTGTTGCAGTTGGTCTTTGTAGCTGTAGCTTGTTGCTGATGCTGTAGCTGCACTAAAGATGACGGATGATGAGATGGTGGGTGGTTTGTTGGGGACGTAGGAGCAGGCTGAAGACAACCGCACAACTTGGAGACGTAGGAAGTTGACTTTTTGAAGCGTTGCTGGACTGGTGAGTGTGTATATATATATAAATATGCAATAGATGCATTTTGGAGTTGGATTCATGATGAAGTTGCTCTGTTGCCGCCGACGACCGGTTCGCTCTGGTTCTTGGTGATTAGTGTGGTTAATGGCAGTTTGTGTGAGTGTGATTTTCTGAGTGTCTGTAGTGTAGCCTGAAGATGTTGCCAACGAACAGACTGTAAATGATGTGGAAATGTGGAATGCACTGTGGGGCATACGACCATCTTCGTTTGCTAAATCCTATTTTTATTCCAAAGCAATATTCTGTTATTAAACAAAGAAAAAAGACCAACGTTTAGCAGCTAAATCCTATTCAAAATAGGCATAGATCGAAGATTATTCTTGTTACATTTAAATAGATTTCTTTTCTTTAGTTTTTAGCTAGTCGTGTGCCCCATAGTGGAATGTATAGTTAGGTGACTGTGGGTGGTGGTCGGTCTGGTTTTGGGTGCATTATTCTTAAAGCTGCGGAGCCGAAAACGTTGCTGATGATTCATTTTTTCTGTTTTTCTTTTTTTTTTTTGCCTGGGTTGAGCTGAACAGGTGGTGGAGGGGGTGTAGTAGTGTTGCGGTCGTTCGGTTTGGTTCTGGTTCTTGGTTTTGTGGTCAGCGGAATATATCGAATTTGTTGAATTTCTGGTTAGGGCCGCACAACAAATTGTTATTGCATGGTGGTGGTGTGGTGGTGGCTGTAGTTGTTGTTGTTGTTGGTGAAATGTGTGTAATAGGAGGAGCAGGATCTGCTGTTGTACTAGTTGTTCTTGTAGTAGCTGTTGTTGTTGTTCTTTTGGTTGTTGTTGTTGAAGGAAGAGGAGTAGTAGAAGTTCTAGTAGTAGTAGCTGTTGTTTTTTCTTTTTTCTTTGTTGTTCTTTTAATTATCATTATTATTATTATTATTATTGATGTTGTTGTTGTAGTAGTTCTTGTTGTGCTTGTTGTAGTAGAAGAAGAAGACTTTATCCTGCAAAATGATTGTGAGACCACATTAAAACTGGCTCCAAGCGATCGATTTACTTTGTTTTTACTAAGTTTTCTTGTATTTTCTTTTCATTTTTCTTGTATTTTGTAATTTTACTAAAAACAACAAACAAAACGTTTTCTCTAGTTAAAGCTATACTCTTTGAACTTTAAACTATGGACCTCGGGGTGCATATAATGAGCAATGAAATGTGATACTAAAACAAGATTCCCCTTAAAAACAAAACACGAGCTAAAAAGAATCGATTGAAGTAGCAAAAGCAACCAGGACTGTCGGCCACGGACGCCACTGTGTGCGCGCGGTAGGACTGTTCTTTTTCACGGACGCCACTGTGTGTGTTCATGTATGGCTAACAGTGGTGTCCCACCGAATGTGTGACTGTGTATACTTTGGTTGGCACCGCTTTTGTATGTATACGCGAATCGATTTTTCACATGCATACATACATACAAACACACACGCTATATAAATATATACATATGTTTATTTATATATATTTTTTTGCATACTTTTTTGCACATAATGGCAAAAATTATGATTTCATAATCTCAAGAGAGGGGTAGGTGGTAATAAGTGGGTGCTGTGGTTGGTTAGTTTATCTGTTTTTTCTTGGGATGCAAAATGTAATGCTTTCGTGCCGTACTCACCTATAGCGACCGCCGCCATCGCCAGCCCTTCCACCGCCTCCAGCACGGGCGCCACTGCCACCGCCGCGGCCACCGCCACCGGATCCGCCTCCTCCACCGCCGCCGCCTCCTCCGCCACCGCCGCGACCCTCACGTGAACGGCCCGATGACATTTCGACACGGATGCGGGTGCCACAGCAGCGGGTGCCATCGAGGCCACGGGTCGCATCCTCAGCGTCGCGACGATCCTCGAACTCGACGAAGGCGAAACCGGGCGGATTGCGGGCCACCCAGACGTTGCGCAAGGGTCCGTATTTGCTAAAGGCGTTCTCAATCTCGTATTTGGAGGCCGAGGATCCCAGATTGCCCACGTAAACTTTGCAGGCCAAATCCCATTCGCGGTAGCGTGGCATTATGTATGAATATGTATGTGGCTGCTCCTCCGGTTCTGTAATGGATATTTGGTATTCGGTGTACCACTGGACTTGTCCAAAGTCAATTTTTCAGTTTGTTTTGATGCTATTCCGAGTGAATTCTCCTTGGTTTTCCAAAGAGCACACCCACAAAGCAGGAGCAGAAAAAAGTGTTTGTGAGGAAAAAAAGATGGCGTGCCCTCTAGTGTTGAAAAGTAAACGAGGTGCAGTACCGTAAAGAGCTGCCCATAAAATATGCGGCTATCGATATTTCATAGGAATATCGATCTTAGAAAATTCATGTTATTCTATTTAATAATATAAGTTATATATGAGGGTACTTGGACTTAGTTAAAGTATTATTTTCAATATACCTTAATTTATTTAGTGTATCGATACACTTGTTTAATTTTATATACCATATGTAAGATAAAACTAGATTTGTATATGTGGTTACTTTCTGAGTCGTCTGAACCAGATACTTCACATAACATACTTTATAGCATAATATATCGATAGGTCGAGAACATTGAATGGCATCTTAACATCTGGCAACCCTACACACCCAGCTGTCCCTATTATATAGGCACATTATTATTGGCCCCTTTTCGTTTCGACAATTTTGAATAAAATATCGTAGAACGAAATGGCTAAGACACCGGAAAACATAGCCCTGGATCAGCTGGACAAGGATCAAATTAAGACGGTAAGCAGAGTGGTCACGAAGATACCATTTCACGCAAAAGACCGGCGGTGCCAAGTGATGCAATGTGGTTTTCATTTGATATGTGCGGTTCTTACTTTCAGTTTTCCGACTTCCTAATGTCCTACAACAAACTGTCCGAGACGTGCTTCACGGATTGCATACGCGACTTTACATCGCGGGATGTCAAGGATTCCGAGGTGAGTGCCGATGGGGAAGCTCCATGTGGAACTTAGCGATTTCAATATGCCCATCCATTTCACAGGAGAAGTGCTCGCTGAACTGCATGGAAAAGTATCTGAAGATGAACCAGCGCGTCTCGCAGCGCTTCCAGGAGTTCCAGGTCATTGCCCACGAGAACGCACTTGCCATGGCTCAAAAGACTGGCAAACTTTAGGTGTTATAGCTGTTACAAACAATCTTAACTAGTTTAGACAACTGAGATAATGCATTTTCCTGCATTTGTCAAAATAGCTGAGTAAAGAAACGCGTTGACGGTATCCCGACGATTATTATCTACTATTCGATTATTGTGGTACTTTATTGCTGATTGATTACGGCCTAGAGATCTTGTTTGAAAAAGACAAGTGTGGATCATCAGTTCCGAATAAGTTCAAGCAACAGCCCCTCTTTTTCGTTTTAGCACTTCAGCCTCATGACATTTAAATGGTAGAATAGGGCGCCGCAGCTGCTTACGTGCTAGATGTGCCTACAATTACGTTTAAGTCACGTTAAGACATGGCCGTAGTCGCATGTGCTCCTTGGCGGATGTGCAACCGATACTTCGGTCTTCGGTATCCCGAACACTGGAGCTGACTACGGCTATCTCTAACCTAGGTCTAATGCATAGAGGCCATCACGTGTGGCCTTCTACTCAATACTTAGGGCTACACAAGGTTCGCCAATGCGTGATTCCCGTTTTCCGGCTGTATATTCAATCGGCTCAATGACTCGTGGTGGCGGCCTCCGACGGAAAACCCTCTGCCTCTGTGATCAGGGCGTACTCCAGGATAACACGACCCTCCTTGTATCTAAGAGATAAATTGGAGCATTAGTAAGATATCTTGTTTGGTGGCAGTCGCAGAAAGTTGAAAAGTGCTATAATAATAGAGCACTAAGCTTGAACTTTAACCCATACAATTTATATCTTTAAACAAATTAGTGCTAATGCCCTTTCCAATCTTTTGGAGATTCTTAATACCATAAGATTAGCTTTCAAAAATTCTAGTGACTAGTGACACGCTGCCTATCCGCGTTTACCCACTTTTGTGACTCCTCGGTGGCGAACTCGTACATCCAGCCTAGTTTGGCTCCACAGTTCTTGCACATGACGTCGCGCACCATGTGGCGACCCGTGAGCATAACCCGTTCCTGGATGTTGCTGAATGTCAGGTTGACCACACGCTTGAACAGATAGGCGCGTCCTGTGGACATTCGATCGGATTATTATTGCATAATCACAGTTTCAGTAGCACTTGTTGGACTCACCTGTTGCGCCTGTGAATCGGGTACTGATCAACTGACTGCGGTTGGTCAGGTTCGTGTGGCATTGGGCGCAATTGAAGAGTTTCAGACCCCCAAGATGTTCCAAGAAAATGCGTCCCATTGTGCTCCCTCTACCTCACTCGCTCTTCTAGTCGCACCCCGTCTCGCTCGCTCTCCCGAGTACGTATGTGTGTATGCGTGTGTTTGTTGTGCTCCTCCTTTGTTCCTATTAAATGCGGGTAATAATACGGGTAGTGCCGATTACTTTCTGGCCTTGTAATACTCCTTATCTATATCTATATCTGCGATGCGCTTTTGTGCGATTTTGGGCTCCACTTGCGAAATGCAGGAATAACAACCACAACGCAGTACCTTTTTCACAGCTGTTTGGAGCTGACTTGACTAGGGGAATCCGGGTCAGGTGTCCGCAGGGGATTGTCCTTGAGCTTCAGGGCCTTTGTAATCCGATATGGTAAAAATATATATATTTATGCCCGATTTGGATATAGAACACGGTTAATGCGACGCTTGCACAAAAAAAAAACAACAAAACACTGTGGAATGCTTTCTAGGGTTGTCGCTGCATTCTGCGCTATCGATGCAAGGCTATCGAATACAAGTGGACTTAGGGCTGGCAAATAGAGTATTGCAAAATATTTGAATTTATTAAATATTGGTTATTTGTGCTACTTTTCTGTGTACTTAGTATTTTATTTTATTGTTTATATACCATACATATATTGTCAACCAGACAAGCAAAGCAATATTGGTCTTTTTTAAAATTCTTTGTTAAAAATTACATTTATTGTATATTTTTAAATTTTAGTTTTTATATCTTTTTTGTCTAAGTCAGGGAAAACTAACCAAATCAATTGCTTATTATTTCAATTATTTTCAAGTCAATTGGCTACGATTGTTAAGCTATCGATAACTTAAGCCAACTAGCCCTCGTCGTAACAGCTGTTCTCTACACGTGATAGTTGTTGTTGTTGCTGTTGCGTGTGTCCGGATTGCCTTTCAAAAGTCAAATCAAGCAAAAAAAATTCAAAAAACAATGTGTATAACTTTCTAAACTCACTCCAGAACCACAAAAGAACATCCTATTTCTTTATACCGCTAACATAATGGCAGGCCCGCAAACGGTGGGCATATAGATATCGCATATCCGGCTAGCGAACAGAAGAACACAACACAACCGACCTCTAAGATTTAGGATTCCGTGCCGGACAGCATGCAATCCTTGCGTGGCTGCCCGGCCCGTGGCCTAATCCTGTCCAGAGCCATTCGCGGCCAGCGCAGCCTGCGAATGAGTTGGCCACGGAATAGCAGCGCGGCTGGAGGAGCTGGAGGAGCAGCGCCCGGTGGAGGCAGCAGCACCACCACCAACACCATCGGCTTTGGAGCGCTTCAGAAGCTGCGGGAATGGCATGCGAATGCATTCAGTAGCCGCTTCCTCCTCTTCACCAACGTGGGCATCTCGCTGACTCTGAGCTGTGTGGGTGACGTCCTAGAACAGCACCTGGAAATCTATTGCGGCGAAATCGAGCGCTTCGAGTCCACGCGCACTGCCCACATGGCCATCAGTGGTGTGACGGTGGGCGTCATCTGTCACTACTGGTACAAGATGCTGGACAAACGGATGCCTGGACGCAGTATGCGTGTGGTGGCCAAGAAGATCGTGCTCGACCAGCTGATCTGCTCGCCCATTTACATCAGTGCCTTCTTCGTCACGCTGGGTCTGCTGGAGCAGAAGACCAAGCACGAAGTGTGGGAGGAGATCAAGGAGAAGGCTTGGAAGCTGTACGCCGCCGAGTGGACTGTGTGGCCGGTGGCGCAGTTCGTCAACTTCTACTGGATCCCCACCCATTATCGCATCTTCTACGACAACATCATTAGCCTGGGCTACGATGTGCTAACCTCGAAGGTCAAGCACAAACAGTCGCATTCGCATCTGAAGAAGATTCCCTAACCCAGCGCCAGCCTCTGGACCTCCTCATATCCTTGTAACTATTTATTACCAAATCGCAAACCTTGTAAATACAGACGAGCCCGTGTACAAAGACTAACAAATTGTCAATTATTGTAAATTACCAACCAGTTTGGTAGCACTTGTCGGCAATTTGAATCGCAGGCAACCGGTTGAGTGGCTTAGCCACAAGAGGACTAACTAAACAGAGAGATGGAATTGCGAAAAGGAAGCCCGTGCGGATGACGCACGTCCAGTTAGTCAAAGGTGATAAGATTTTCCCTCTAGCAACAGTCGGGCTACCAAACATGCGATGCGATGTGATGATGCGTTGCGTTGAGATTGGAGGCGATGCCAAGCCTACCTTCTCAGTTGTTTCCACCTGATAAGCTCTGCTTGGCAGCGGTCTTAAAATAAGTCATAGGAAAAAAAACCATGACAGGGATAGGAAGCCAGTGGACGCATCATTAGAAAATTTATAGCTATAAATATAGATGGACACTTGAGGGTTTCTATTCTAGAACCGAACACACGAATTGCCAATTTTGTCGATTTGACTTTCAAAGACACTAACTGAAATTAATTAGCAATGCGTTTAGGCTGCAGGAGATGATTACACTGGCAAAAAGTTTGTACATTTAATAAATAAAATACGAAAATGTAACACTAATCTGTGGTGTAACTATTCTAATCGCAAACAAAATGAAGACTTCTATTAAATATTTCTAAGATTTGATTAGAGGCACATCTAAAAGCCTCTTATCATATCATGAAAATATTTTGGCAACACGTCATCCAGTCCTCCACTTTCATGGGAACGTCTATCGAAGATCGGGAGTGCGTGGAGAGCTCTTTTAGATTCCTCCTCATATCCATTAATGAAAAGAGCAGCTGACCCAGTCCTTATCTGGTTTTTCTTCTCTTTTCATTTCGAGAGCGTTTAATTAAAATCGTGCTTGACATTGATAATGATAGTTGCCAAAAAAAAAAACGAACGAGAGATACGATTCAATGCCATGTGGATGGCAACAAAGTCGAGTTCTTCTTTTTTTTTTGGGAAAAAAGTTGAATAAATTGCGAGTTTCTTGTCTTCGCCTCGCCTCGATTTGAATGTATTTCGCTTAAAATGTATTTCGATTTCGCTTACTTCTGTGTTTGCATATACTTATGTATCATTTTGGATTTGGCAGCCAAGACCAGTTGGGATCTTTTCGAACCAGTTTTCAGTCCGAGAAGATTAATCCTCGATTTCTTCTCGCTACCTAGCAACCTAATCTTGTTTGTTTGGAGCCGCCAGGCGCAAAAAAAAAAAAATAATAAAAAATAAAACAGAATCGATACCGTTTGGAATTTTCGGTTTAACTTTATAATGAGAGTTTGTCTGAACAAGAAATTGCATTTGAATTCATTTTATAAAACAGAGAAAATAAGCTTAGAAATTTAGATATTTATTGGAGTATATATTTAATTTTTTTATTTTTTTTTAAAAATAAGAACATTCTATATATATATTTGTAATGAAAATAAATCATTAGATCAAAAAGAAGTCCCATTTTACTCACGTTTAAGTTGCGTATACGTGATATGTAAATCCGTGGTCATCAAAACGGCGACCTTGCAGCATATGTTGGTGATCCGGTTTTAATTGGTTTCATTTCTTAGTCTTCTTGGATCATATCTCCTAACGCACTGCGTCATCTGTCATCATCATGCATAAATGCGTGCGATAATCCGCTGCCAACGTTCAGAGCCCGCGGATTGGTCGATTTCCAGGGCTCGTCCACTTGTGGCTTGTGGTTCTCACAGTAATGATAAAAAAACGAGTATACAGATGCAGAACCTACGTACAGAGAGAGAAATGTTGGAACTTAGTATGTTTTATCAATATTTATAAAATATTTAAGTACCCATATGGTGAAATCTTTACTTAGTAAGCAGAGTCTTAGTTTTGGTTTTATTCATATAAATGCTTAGTAGAGAATATATCATTTTAGATAGATGGTCCCATTTCTCGCTGTGTATGGCCATATAGCAAGCTAGTTATATAAGCAACAAATAAAATGAGCGTCACGTTGAGAGCAACACACGCGCGAAAAGTTTGTGTAAAAGAGCCAAAGAGTCGTGTCGGGCAAAGAGCGTATATATATATATATACATATATCTTATATGTATATATAATTTGCGCAACTGGTGAACAGGTGCCACAGCCCGCAACCCATACACTCGCCCCTGGAGATCGCGATGGTATGTACATATGTATGTATTTCGATATCTATGTTTGTATGACACTCGAATTGGACACTTCGGTCTGACGATTTGGCGGTTTGACGACTTCATCGACTGACTCTGCCAACTAGGCACATTTTGCATGGTGCCATGTTATTCGTTTCTGTTCGCTCGCTTTTTTTACACATTTTTTCGCTGCCCCCTTTTTATTTATTTATTTATTTGGTATAATTCGAGTGCCGGGCAGCCACGCGCAAGTAAATTGCCACTATGTGTGTGTAACTCTTTAGCATACATTTTGTATGGCAAGAGATTCGCGAAAAGGTAATGATCAACTAGTTGGTACTCAGCGCAGGTTGAAAAGTATAGCCTACTTGTGTGGAGAAACGGAAATGCACGATCGGTTGCATTTCCGGTTGCTGTCGTCGCTCTTCCAGTGTAACGAATGCTTTAACATTTTTAGTTAACAGATTGCTTGAGATATACCGCTAATCTGAAATACTAACTAAAGCTTTAAACTTACTTGCTTTTAGCACGTGTAATACCCTATATTCCCTAAAAATATATAAAGTTTCTTATGGCGAATACAAAAGCCGGCAAAAAAGTAAAAACATTACGAAGAGGCTCACATGCGAGCAGAATCGAATATTTGAGCATAAACCAAATATACATTTACATATAAACTTCTGGTGTATTCTTTTCTTGTGTTTTCCACTTGGAGAGCCACACGTGCCGCTGACTCGCCAATAAATATTATGAATCGAATGGATAATACTCATTTTTTTCGGAGGGTGAAGTCATTGGGACTCCAATGAAATGGGGGCTTGTCTCTTCAGCACGCGACTTGGTGACGAATTCAGCCATAAAGTGCGATCGTTAAAGGGATCGTAAAGCGTTATGGCTTTATCATTCTTATCTACCATTTTCATAATATATTTCTTAGCGTTTTTTCTTCTTTTTTGCTACCGACCCCAACCTTGAAAAAGCGTAAGCAATTTTTTAGCCAAAAGAAAGAAAATCAAATCAATTAGAGAGATAGTCGGTGCGGCTGGTAAACAGCAGAAATTCGGTGTGTGTGTTTGTGTTTTTACCGCCCCAATCGCAACTCTTCATTTCATTTCATTTTATTTTCATTTACTGGCGCTATTTTTGAATGCCAAAGATCGGCAGTGAAAATTCTGAAGGGGCCTGGGACCTTGAGCAGTAAAAAATGTGTTCGCCGATGGGGACAAGAAAATAAAGAAAGCTCGCGTAAGCAAATAAATCACTTGCCAACGCCCACGTTTCTCTGGATCCCATAAATATGGCAGTATACACTTGTATGGGGTTGTCTGTGTGGCTCCACCAAAAATCAGAGCCATTATTGTGGAGGTACAAACAGCAGATCAGTGATCCTTGTTTTACTAAGGGAAATTAAATAAATACTGATTATAATTCATTTACGATTCAGTTCCAAGATCTTAAGTCAAAGAATTGATCAAAGAATAGCTCTGATTTATTCACATATAATATTTGCTTGCTGAAATACATTATATAACAACGAAGAACTTTAATGTATTTTTTTTTTTTTTGCTAAATACCAAGCAAACATTATAACCACTCCTCAGAATTACTCGCTTCCACTTAACAAGCCCAAAGAATCGCATTTAGAATATCCGAAATTTGAATGATAAAAATAAATAAGAGCCGCATAAATGTCGAATACGAATACATCCGTATTCATATCCGACGATGACTTGCGGATACGTAATCAAGGCGGGATGACTAAATGCCTTATCACTCTGTTGTTTTGCCCATGAATGATTATAACGGGGGATGATGGGTAGTATTATCTCTGTGGCGATAAAACCACATTCATCAAACCCAACCCAAAGCGCACCGACCAACCGATCGCGATCATGTGCTCCTGTATCTGCTCCCGTATCTGTATCTGTATCTCTATCTATATGGGTGTATCTCATACTTCGGTGGGCGTGACAATAGGCAGCCCAAACTCCTGTGACAGCCAAAGCCCCGGAAACGTGTATCTTGTGATCGCACTAGGGAGTGGCACCAGGAGGAGCCAGCTGAGGTGCTAACTGATAAACTATAGAGCCAGTGCCTCGTTTTCGGGGGGCGTGTGCCGGGCCCTGACGTCAATGGGTCGATAAGCCCCCCAGGAGATACAATCATCCTCAGATAGAAGCTTACAATGAACACTGCAAGAAATCGGTGTAAGGTTGAAAACTACTAAAAAAAAAAAGTACTTTCGTACTTAAATTGCGTTTGAATATATGTGAATATATATGAATATATGTATAATGAGGAAAATCTAAGAAATTTATAAAAATATAAATAACACCTTATAATATCTTTTTTGTATCTTAACTTTAACCTGCAGTTGGTGAATATATGTATATAGATGAATTCTAGAATTCTAGCATGAGCTTAAGGGTTAAATTTGTGATCACAGTAATTTCGAATTGCTGGAAATTGGTTTGATATAAGTCTGCAAGGTTCGGATCTGAATATCAAACGATCGATTAGAAATGCGACTTGGTCTGTGAACCCTTTAGTTCTTCGAGTATTTTTTGAATTTTTGTGTTTTGAATTTTTGTGTTTTGAATTGCGTTTTCCTGCGATCGAATCGCGACGCGTGATCGATTCGAATCCAATACCCATTCCAATTACCTCGACACAGTTGGGTGCGATTAAAGCGCGTAGGTTTGCGAATTGAGAACTCGGATTTGACGTCACCGAATGCTTCGTCCCTGGCCCCCAAATGCTCCCTTTTCGAGTGCGTAACTTTGGCCAATTTAATTGGGGGCTTGGTGGGGGCATATTGGTATAAATTCTGCGATGCGACAGTTCGAAGGCAAGTGTGTATCTTACGAGATCAAGCCACAAATAACAAGACGCTCGGATGACGCGGTTGCCAGCCGCGTCAAGGTAACGAAAACAAATTCTCGCAGAAAGGCATCAAAACAATAACAATAACAGAATGATTGTAACGCCAGTGGCGAAAACAAGTCAACCAAATGCCGGAGAAAATAAAGGCGACCAGCGGTATATTATATATATAGTATATTGCACATACGCCACATGGTACGCGATCAATTAAGATACAAACAGCCAGTTGCAAAATAATAGTTCTTTTGGTTGCACTAGAACTATAAAATATACCAACTCTTTAATTAGGAAAATAAATAAATAAAAAACCCAAGAAATGTATAAATAAATAGCTTGACATTATACTGAAACTATAGATACTTATGCTTCTCTGCACGATTGCGAATACTATTATTTTGCGCACGGCTGTATGTATCTGTGCATCTGTGTTGGTATCTGTATCTGTGGCTGTACGAAAAGTGGGCCCGTTTCAGCGAACGGGCCTCCAAAACACACACACACACACACACAGTGAGCGAGATACACGACACACCCCTCCATCTCACAGATACTAAATCGCATACTTACGTTTTTAAGGCGTCCTTGATTGTTCACAAAAAACAATGTAAGTGAGTTCGATGACCTTTGCTCTCGTTGAGCCAGTCGGTTAATTATAAAGTAGTACTCCGCATGGAAGTGAGTTTACCAAGAGAACGCACCCAAAACCACTCTTTTTCTCTCAGCGAACGGCACCTTGACTTGTTTTCGCTTCGTCTTACGTGGTTCGCTGGAAATCGCACAATTTATCAAGTTGTTTGTCTTTTTACCAAAATCCGCTGTTGTTGTTGATTGCTCTCAAAAATTCGTCGCATTTTAGTTGCGCTTAGTTGCTCTTCTAAAAGTAAAAGTTTTGAAAAGCATGATTAAGATATATTAACAATGGTTCCATTAAGTTCCCTTTTAGATTTATCATTTTAAAGATGTTAATATATATTCCATTCTCCAGTTTGGCATTTCACCTTGGATACAAATCCTTACAATGCCAAAAACCCATCAAGGCCCTTTTGGAAGGGAAGAACAAGGTCGAATATCCGGCTGACCCAGTGACCAGGCGAGGAACTGGTCACCGGGTGACCGAGTCCGATGCGGCAACTATCCTACCGCGTCCACTGCTGACATTGAAAGCCACTAATTTATTTGTTTATCTATCAGCCAGCTGAGACCGAGAGCGAGGCAGAAGCATCTAGACCAGCATTACCATTACAATTACCTCAAGAGAGTAACATTTGGCTCTAACAACAGATCGCAGCTCTCTTAAGTGCCAGGCGACACATGGCGTGAAAAGTGCCCAAGAAAACTTGATTTTTCTCTTATCAGTCCAGTGGTCGTGATGTAGCTAATTTAGATATTGCATCAGCCAGGATTACATGGGTGTCATTCCAAGTGTGTGTGTGTGTGTTTTATTTTTTTTTTGTTTGTGCCCAGCTCAAATCTGTTTTGCACAATCGTTTAAACACACAAGCATGTAACTCAGCCAAATTCAAATCTAAATCCAATTCCCGGTAGCCTTATCAGTTGGGAAACTACGGGCTGGAAAAAACAGGAAAATAAAAAATGTGCACGTCATGTTTTTTTCACATTCCCATCCAATATTTTTGCGTGGTAAAAAAAGAACAAGAAGTTCGGCAGGTAGCAGGAAGTGAGGGAGGAAGTATTCAATATACTGATGCCATATGTGCGTCGTAAAAAATATAAATTTCCAGGCCGAAATCTATTAAGTCGCTCGTTAAGAAAGCGTGGATATGCGAAAAATACAATGTATGTACTTCAATATCATACGTATATTTATTTAAACATTATTGATGTAAATCTAAAAAAAAGTAACTAACTTACAGTTTAAATGCAAATATAAGCTTAAGAGTTAGTTTCTTTAGGCCTAAAATTGTCAAAGTTTATTACTTAAATTCCACATATCTCAAACTTATGTTCCTCGGACACAAATCCAGGTGTGTATATAGTATATTAACTATATGATATAGACATCCCATTTTATCTTTTTCATTGTGTACTCACTTTTAACTCGTCGTAGCAAAAATGTCAAAAAAGTTGACAAATTTAGCAAATTGTTGGGGCAAAAAAAAAGCAAAATTCAGAGGAGAAGGCAGCTAAAAAACGAGAAATAAAAAAAAAAAAACAAAAAGCACGATGTCGGCCGAAAGCGCCGATCGCTGCGCCCAAATAAGTACTCAGCCCATGGGGGGTATACATGGACTCCACGCCCCCTCCCCTCCCCACTCACAACCCAGCAACATAGCCCCCCTTTTTGCGGGAGCAGAAACAAGAAGTTGAGCCGATCGGATCGATCGTATGAAACCCGAAATGCCAAAAAACCCGCAAGAGATTCGCTAAGGATTCGATTCTCGGCATCTTACGTTTTTGCTACACTGATAAAAACCAGCTTCAATGTACATGAATTATTTGCTTGAAAGTGTTGCCATTAAAAAGTAAGACTTAGTTATAAACAAATACGTTAATTTTATTAAATCGCTTTCAATTAAAAACAATGATGACTGCATTATTAAATTTTATTTACATATGTACATATATTTATTATTTTTACAGGTAATAGATTATTGCCAAAACCTCACCTTTTCTTTTTTTTCTTTTGGCTTGACATTTGCCCGCAAATAATATTTTTTAGAGAAGGTTTAGCTGACAATCATTGGCTGCAATCTCAATATATAATTCTTTGCGTATATGAACGCAAGTAAATAATTCCATTCAACATATATGCACAGTTCTTATCGCAGTGTAGCCTGCTCTCTTGCGCTCTCTTAGCGGCCATTCCTGCGCAATTCTCTTAAAATGGCGCTCGAACGGTAGTCGTACGATTCGTTCACACACACATGCGCACCGCTGATCGGCTATATATATTACCATATCGGCGGCGAGAGCTCATTTCTTGCAGAGACTGCCGTGAAGATCGAACTGAGAAAGAAAAAACTGAAGCAGAAGGGCTGTAGAAAAAAAGAAAGTAAATCCATACACCGAAATAAAACACAACTTCGTGCTTTAACAATTTTTTTTTACTGTGCAAAGTGCAGCAGTTCCTTGCTCATTAAACTAGAACCAAGAAACACAATATTTAACGCGTCAGTTCGCGTAAGTGCGGCAAAGTGCGAGTGCAAGAGACGCTAAAAGAGCGATACAAAAAAAAAAACAGGAATTTCGTAGAGCAGCAAAGCGAGTCCAAATCCAAAAGTCTCTGACAGTAACGAGACAGAAGGTTCCACTGCCAAATCCAACAAGATGACGACCAAAATGGCAATTAACGCAAAGGTTTGTAATCAAAAGTTCAGCAAAAAGCGACCATTATCATCTCTCACAATCGCAGGCGGCGCCAAGAAATCAAAAAATTTAATAGGCTAGCAACAGGCCGAAATCGGAATATTTATAGAGCCTCTTATGAATTATTCGCCTGATTTGTTTAACAACCCAAAAAGGCACAACGTTTTAAGGAATCTAAGCAAAAATCTCGTACTCTTCATATCGAGTAACTTTTGCAAAGAATTAGTTGTTTTTAATGTTATTTTTTAGATTCGAAAACTTTTCTTTGTTTCCAAACTATGCCAGTTTGAAAGTGGTTGTCTAAAAATAGAAATCCATTTGAATTATGAGCAAATATTGGGGACTGAAAAAGTTTTGATGCTTCGAGATCCGGTAGATTAGGACTAGGTAGGACTATCTACACACTTTTTTTTATAGGTAGCACTCCAGACCACTTATGTATAAATATAATAGCGCCCATTAATACTTTATTTTGGACATTTATGGCCTGTTCTTATCGCTCTTCCCATACCGCTTCACACCAAAAAAAAAAAAACAGCGATAAGTACTATGGGCAGTCAGACTTATAGACGACATACTATATTCGTTTCTTTTGTATTCCGATTTTCGAACGAGTTTTTGAGCGCGCATGTTTGGTCGTTTTTCGAGTAGTTTAAATCAACTTTTTTTGGCTGATGCAATGGCGACCATGGATGTCAACTTGGCGTTTTTCTTTTGGCTGTCAGCTTTTTGGCTTAGTCGCCAGTTTGGCCGATTTCATCAGCCAACTGAAATGTAATCAAATAAAACATACCAGCGAAGATTAGGTTCGGAATCGAAGCAGAGCCGGAATCAAATCTAAACCGCTGACTTCTCGTCTGACCTGCAATTTAGACTATATGGGGTTACATCAGTCCAAGCCAAGCCTCGCAAAACGAGACTCCGTCTGCCTTGCAAATTGGGAATTAATTAGTGTGCAAATCATTTTCGGCAAATCAACGATTTCGGCTTGGGTCTAGACCCAAATTAACATACACACAATCATCGATGTATGGTGTGGATTTAATTAACACTCTTACTTATTGGCAAGAACATAGTTATTTAAACAGAAGGCGTTATTCTGCAAGGAAAGTCTAATGAGACTAGTTTGTTTTTGAGATTCAATATTCATAACAATTTGCAAATTGGGTTTGTCAAGGTACTTGGCTTTCAAGAAGAGCATGAATAAATCGACTTACGTGGCAAATTTTTCCGCACTTGCAGGATATTTTCCGCAACCAGCACCGCCTGATCCGCTTCCTCGAGCAGTCGAACCGGTTGTGCAGCAACCAGTCTCTGAAAGCCGCCCAAGCGGCACAGCTGCAACAAAAGTCGTCGGCGGACTTCGAGATCACCGCCTCGCTGGACGCCCAATACACCAGTGCCCCGGAGCCCATTAAGCATGACAAGAATCTGGGTCACCAGTTCCGTGCCTCACAGATCTCCGTGCGACTGGCCGCACCGGAGCAACTGCAGCCCAAGCCGGACAACGATGAGGAACTGGGCTTCGGCCGCCTATTCACCGATCACATGCTCAAAATCTACTACCACAAGAGTCTGGGCGGATGGCAGCGACCGGAGATTACGCCGCTGGAGAATCTAGTGATGCACCCCGCCGCCAAGGTCCTGCACTACGCCGTTGAGGTAAGCCATCGTCCCTGCGGTTGGACCAATATCATAGCTCAGAAATCAGTAAAACAATATAGAATTGTCTGCTTTGCAAATATTTACGTGACTTGAAAACGCTTCGTAATCCCCAAGTCCCCAGACCGCAATCTCTGTAAACAAGTCGCACGTGTGGCCTGTGAAGCAACGTCATGCAGATATATAGTATAGTAGTCAGAACCCAAATCGAAATCAGCGACTGTTGTCTTATCACCTCTGTTTGTCGTCCATTCCATTGCAGCTCTTCGAGGGCATGAAGGCGTACCGCGGTGTCGATGGCAAGATCCGCATCTTCCGGCCGGACATGAACATGAACCGCATGAACCTGGCCGCCCAGCGATCCGGTCTGCCCACCTTCGAGGCCAAGGAGTTCGTCCAGTGCCTGTCCCGCCTGCTGTCCATCGATTCCGAGTGGGTTCCCCACACGGACACCGCCAGCTTGTACATCCGCCCCACACTGATCGGCATTGATGTGAGTATCCGCATCTACTTTGGAATATCATGAGCTAACCTCTTTTGATTGCGACTTACAGCCCACACTGGGAGTTGCTTCCTCCGACTCGGCCCTGCTCTACACGATCCTCAGCCCCGTGGGCAGTTACTTCAAGACGGGCTCCTCCGGTGCCGTCTCCCTGCTGGCCGATCCCAGTTATGTTCGTGCCTGGCCAGGCGGCGTGGGCAATCGCAAGATGGGCTCCAACTACGCACCCACGATCAATGTGCAGAAGGAGGCGGCCGCCAAGGGACTGCAGCAGGTGCTGTGGCTCTACGGCGAGGATCACCAGCTAACCGAAGTGGGCACCATGAACATCTTCATGTTCTACGTGAACGATCAAGGAGGTGGGTGTCTTATACAGCAGCGAAACGAATGGGATTGCTTATATATCTCATTGCCATTTGCAGAACAAGAACTGGTTACCCCACCGCTGAGCGGCCTAATCCTGCCCGGAATCACCCGCGACTCCATCCTGCGCATGACCCGCCAATGGGGCAAGTTCAAGGTTAGCGAGGCGACCATCACCATGCCCATGGTCTGCGAGCTGCTCAACCAGGGAAGGGTAAGTGATCTAACAGAGCATTCGCCCGAAACTCATTCGACTATGACTTCTCTTGCAACAGCTGCTGGAGCTCTTTGGAGCGGGAACAGCGTGCGTGGTTAGCCCCGTGAACAGGATCAGCTACCTCGGCCAGGATCTGTATATACCCACCATGGAGCAGGAGAAGCCCGTCCACGAGCTGATCCGCGAGACGCTCACCGACATTCAGTACGGTCGAGTGGATCATCCGTGGTCGGTGGTGATCGACTAAGTCGCTCCCAGCCAGAAAGCATTCACTCCCAGAGCTGTTACCCTATCCCTTCCCCGTTCCCGTTTCCTTACCGCATCCCTTCCCCGTACCGTGTATTAGTAGGATTTAGTGCCAAGTGTTTTGTGGGTCGGCAATGTGCTCGAATTTGTTTCGTTTATTGTGCATTTGTCTATATGCTAGCATATACGGATATATACAATATATATATATTATATAATATAGTAGGATATAAGTCGAGGGCCGATTCGTTAAGTTGCATTTAAATGTATATTTATTTATTTATGTCAGGAATTCGAATTGTACATAATTCCAACTGGTTCAATGTTATTTATAGTTTCCCTAATTATTTTCATATTTTTAGTTGTGCGTGTTTATATATACAAATATTTTTTTTTACTTTATCTGAAGCTATGAATCGTCTTTTTGCGCTTTTACTTCCAAGCAGCATCGAAAGCAAGGTAAAATTACCAACTACAAATTTTAGGACTAGGATAAAGAGATCGAGAATTCCCCCATCCAAGTGGCGGGAATTAGTTGAAAACGTACCGGAGGCGAAATGCATTTATTAGTGAGTAAGTGATCGAAGCGTTCTTGGAGGTAAAAGCGGCACGAGAGGCACGAGGGCAGCAGCCAGCCAGCTGCGCCGAGCTGAGCTGTGACTAAAGCTAATCTGAACCTGAACCCGTTAGTAGAACCTAGGCCTAGGCTGTAGATCCTAACCCGAATCAAGCTGTATACTAAATCTGTAACATCTAGTTGATAAGCGAACCAAGCGATGAATAAACGATGACAAAAATCAAGAACTTATGCTAACAACGATTTGGCTTCAAATGGTTACTATTTACTTTCATTGACAAGTATACTAAATTTTCAGCCTTATACAGCTTGAATATGTTTGCATTTTTCATTTAAATCGATGGAAATCAATTTAACATTGTGCATTAGTATCCTATATTTGACTAAGTTACATTTTTCGTAGGTTATTTGCAATGAAATTGAAAGTTTGACACCTGAACAGCATTGTAAGCGCCATCTATCGGATGGTAGGGGCTGTGGCGGATGGGCAACTCTACAAATCTAACTCTAGTACAATCTCGTTTAATAGTCAGCACAAAAGTATGCTACAATATATTACAAAGTTGCAGGATATCGAATGTATTTACAATATATATATATATATATATATATACATGAATTGCTAACTGATTCCAAGAAAAATTACTTTAAATGATTAGTAAATGGGTGGTATTCTCGAAATTTTTATCGATTCACACTCAGTCAAATAATTAAACATAAATATTAAAAGTAAATGAATGTAATGCATGACTGAAAGTTTATTATTTATACTTGTATCTTGATAATCGTTTGGCTTGAAGGAATTTCGAAATGAAATGTTGTCAAAACCATTTGAATTGAAGATTAATTATTGCAGTCTACTTCTCATTGTCGTTCTTTGTGGCCTTATTGAGATCCAGAGAATCCATGAGATCCAATAGAGCAATCGGCTTCAGCTCCGTCTGGCCGTTGTCCAGAAAATCATGGGGCAACAAATCGAATCCAGTCAAGTCCTCGGCCTTCAGTTCATCATCGCCACCTGCCTGATCCGTGCGTTGCTGGTAACCGCCGATCAATGTAAGCATACCATCACCATCGTCTTTCCTGCCATAGCCAATCTTGCTGAACTTGCCGCTCCTCTTTTCGCACAGTTGCTTGGGCGTCAGGACGACCGGCTTCCAGGTGAGATCCAGGATGGACATATGGCCCACTTCCTCCAGTATGATCTCATTGGACAGCAAGCGACCCTTGTAGGACAGCCGACTGAAGCCCATGGGCACGGACATGGCTCGCCCGATCCGTGCCTTCAGGTTGGCCACCGTTCCGAAGCGATCCACCTCGTAGACGTTCATCTTGCCATCGATCGTCTGCACTAGAACTTGCATCTTTCGCATCCTGATCCTGATATATATATGTATATATTAGGTGGCACGTCGAACTGAAACTTTTTTCGTTTTATGCACAAGCTTTGATCTGCTTTGTTCGGATAGAAGTTTGCTTCTGGAATCCCTCTTGCCAAACTGTCGTCGTCATGCGAATGCTAGTGCAAGTTAAAATTCATGGCATCCTTAGATTATTCTCTAGACAACCCGTATAAAAATATTCCAATTTAAAAAAAAAATCCATTTTCGCGCTTTAACTAGCCCACAACAGTGGCACATTCTGTCCCCCGCGATTCAAATGGACCTCTGACGAATTCGTTGGAATTCTTCCATTCTGGAAGTGCACCGTTCCAATCTCATAGTCGCGGGTGACTGGAATGCGTCCCATTGGCTTTGGGGTAGCGGGAAAGTTCAGCAATGAGGACATGCGCTGGCGAATCTTGTACTAAACTTTATTTTTATAGGATAATCATAGCGAAATTCCTGAAGATGCACGAAATGGACAGCTGATCAAAAAGCAGAAAGATAAAAGCAAAGTGAAGTGAGCCATTATCGTGGCAAGTATCTGTGTGCCAACTGTTGTGCCACCTTGTACGGACAGCGGACACTTGTGACAGCGAATGCATCTTAGAGATACAGATACAAACGAAGACAAGGCACTTTGGCTGGCACTTCGGCCCAGTTTTATCAGCTCTGCAGTTGAACAAATTCGCTGACCGATATGGTAGGTATAGTTGTGTTTCTTGTTCTTGTTGGTATTTTCTGTTATTGGCCCCGTTTTCGGTAAACAAGATAACACAGCACATCGGAGATTCGGTTAGTGGGGTGCTGTGGGGCTTGTGATCGCGGGGATCCTCAAAATACACTTATTAATACTAAGAATTTTCTGATTGGAAATCGTCGCCAGATAACGCACGAATATATCAAAGCTAGCCTAGTACAAAGGCAACAGAGCCGAATACCGAGTGAAAAAGAAACCAGCAAAACAAAAACAAGAAAAGCCGCAGCAGCAACAAAACACTGAAAGCAAAACAAACAGCGATAAAATCGAACAGCGAGGCACACTTGAAATACCCTATCGAAAATTGGGAAAGCCTTAACACATGGACTTAAGCCCAGTGTTCGTTAAGCCCTGAGTAAATGCATTAAGTTTGATAGCTCCAAGGGGATCTATATGGACTGTATATGTCTTTATGGCTAATATATAAGCTGCTTGTAACTATCGCATTTATGTGAGTTTAAGTATGAATTTTGGTATACGACCAGGAAAATGAGTAATAAGAGCTGATACCAATTTTTACCAGCATCCGATTGGTAATACCCGAGTTACGATAGGTAGTTTTTGGATAACCCGCTCCATTTCGCTGTGGGCCACACCCTCTTTTCAAACGGGCATGCAGTCGCAATGTCCCCATCTCAGCGAGAGGGTAGCACCAGTGTCAGCAGAGGCGGAGCAGAGGAGCAGCAGTGGGGGCCCCGTATACAATGTACATATGCACAAGAAGCCGGTCTTTTTTGTCTCTGTTTTTGTTTTTGTGTTCGCTTTTTTCTTAATTTTTTTTTTTTTGTTAGCATCTTGTTGTGATCGCAACGCTGCTCCGCTGGTTTGTTTTTGCGGCGCATTTAATGAATGCGCCCCGTCAACCCCTCCCCTAATACTCCACACACACCACACACCAAACGCCAAACACCATACACCACACACCACACACCACCTCACCCCACCTCACCCCACCCACCAGTTCGCTGCGCAGTCGGCGTCGACGCAGCGGCATTGCGTTTAAAATGTCGCAGCGACGGCGCTGCGGAGCTCAGTCTAGCAGCAAAAGTCCAGCAGTCCGGTTCCAAAGCGATCTGATCTCAGTTTCGATTTGAATCCCCGATCTGGAGTTTCGAATTTTGGATTGTACTGGAGTGCATTGAAGTGCCTACACTATTTTTTTTTTCACCCACTCTAGTCAGAGAGCACACTGTATATAGTTTGAATATATATATATCAACGAGATGTCGCAGCCACTCAAGTTCTACTTCGATTTCCTGAACCAATCGAGCCGGGCGCTCTACATCCTCCTGGAGGCCTCCAAGATCCCCTTCGAGGCCATACCCATATCGATGCTCAAAGGTGAGTACTCGCTGTTAAGAAGGGAGTGGTGGGCAGGGAGTACGTGAGCGTTGGCACACACAGCCGCATCTATGAGACAGCCACATCTATAAGGGCCCAAAGGTCGAACCAACCGACCAACCGACCAACCGACCAACCGACCAACCGACCAACCGACCGACGAACACATTCCTATGCATTTATGCTGCCCTTTGTGTTCGATATTTTTCGAGTCGGCGAGTGAGTTTCCAAATAAATTTTCCGCTCGTTAAAAATTCCACAATCCAAACGAAAAGTTTCCAAGGCGAAAGCGGGCAGACGTCGTTTTTGAAATAGTGTCATAGCGAGATTAGTCGAACATATGTATGTACATACTTATGTACATATGTATGAGTTTGCATTGAAACGTGATTGTTCTCAAAAATATTTTCATTGCGAATGATAGATAAGATTAAAAGGAATCCCGAATCGAACGTGAGGATTCCTCCAAAGTGAGTGCAAAAGTATAATTTTGTTTTTTGCAGAAGTGTTCGAGCATATTGAGCAGGTGCACTTTGAACGTGTTTACAGATAATCTTAGCCCTCGTTCATCCTAAAAAAAAAACCGGCTAATTGCCTTCTATTCACGCTTTTATCGCAGGGCAAACAAAATATGGGTTTCAAAAATATACATACTATGTATATATTATTCTTGATTCAATAGGAAAGATTCAGTACTGTACCTATAATCCCGGAGTGCACTTTGATCGTGTTTACGCCGCGCGGGAATCTAGAAATTGATCTTTGCGCTGGTTTTACCACCTGCTCGCCAAACTGGGACACTTATCAAATTTTCGATGAGATCTAGCGATTTGTTAGCCACTTTGTTATTTCTTTGCATTCGCTTGAGTCTTGTTTTCCTTCATCATTTGGCGATATGGTCTTTCTGTTTACCAAGCTGCGCGTGCGCTTAGCACTTTGCGATGATTCGCATTTGGTATCCATTTAAGAGTGGAGCTTGAGCGGATGGGGGGCTTCACACATCGTCTTGGTCGTTTTCCACTTGGTCAAGGTTGGCGGAAACGCCATAAAGTGCAGAATTGATGCGAGGATGCAATCAGCGCGATATGTGGATAATGTCGGCTCGAGTTGACGTCAACGCCTTGGCATCGGGTAAGCTGATAGCCACATAAATAGGTGCATATACTGGGCTACCAACTACGATGCTAATCCCAAGGAGAGCTCCCCAACTCTCCTCCATACAATGTACGATTCCCGGACAGGCCTGCTTTTTATTTCTATATATATTGGAGTTGGTGCTGGCACTTGGACTTTGCACTCCGGTGACCCAGTTAGTTCGCTTAGAAATCAGAGTCGTCGCTGCACGCGAGTGGAGGCAACAAGACAACCTTGTGGAGGTTAAAGACTCCGAGGCGGGGGCAAGCACTCAGTAGTTTCAGCACACAAACACACACATCCATAGAGTGGCTAGCTGCACTAGCTCCACTAGCACTGGTGCCCAGCTCACCCGGTTTTCATGCCGCCCGAGCATGACGCAAGGAATCTAATCTGGCGGGCAGTTTACGAGCGCCACTGCAATTCGGATCAAGTGGAAATCGAATGGAGCTCTCGATTGGGCTATTGACATCATAAACATTGATATTTCCCAACCCAATTTGGTATGCCCTTCAGATGGTTATCTACGAGTGGGCCTACCGATTTGCCAAGTAATCTGTGGTCTTCAAGCTGAGTTCCCAGAGGTCATATAAGGTTACAGGTATGCAGGTTGTATGCCTTTCCATGGGCTCAGATACTAGATACTAGAGTTCCCAGAGATCGGAGCAGGTTAGACGGGTTAGTTGGTCGATGGGAATAAGATTTACGAAGGATTTATTGCGATGATGTTTATGGATGATTATGGGTAATAAGCTACCAGCGATAAGAGCAGCTCTTTTAATTAGCTCCAGGCCATAGAGATTATTAGACTGCCACAATGCACCTGCGATAATGACCACCACTAGCTTCCGGCTGCCCTTTCTATGGTAATCCCTGGGTCAGCCACCAACCATCACCTCAGATCTTGATCAGCCAGCCAGGCAGTCAATCACGAATCTCTCACGAATCGCCCTTTGCCTGGATGGGGCCAGCATATGGCGGCTTTAATTTTCCAAATGGCAGCAATTATAAAATTGAAAAATTGCCGCCGCCAATTCCCAATCTAATCAGCTGATGTCGGGAATCACAGTTCGCCACTAACTGCCGCTGCTGACTAATCAATTAGCTTTCCACACAAGCCACATTTGCCCAGTTAATTTCTTTGCTCATTCACACCACAAATCATGATGCGCTGGCGTGGATTGGGACTCAAAGTGGCGGGGTGTGTGTACTCGTGCTCACCCATCCAGATGCCAAATACCCAAACCAGAACGGGTATTTTTAGAGCCGGAGGCCTCGCAAGTGCCGCACGATTTGCCACTCCTCCGCGGAACGAACCCCTTTTCTATATAACACCACTCACTGCTCCACGCCCACGATGACCTTGGTGGGCAGGAAAAACAACAGAAGCAGTAACAGAAACTAAAACACTCCAAACAGGAGACATTGACAATGACTTTGCCTTTCGCCGGCCAGACAAGCCCCCCTTTTGAGGGCATTAATTCCTACATTTCCAATTCCAATTGCTATTCCGATTCCGATTCCAGTTCCCTTATCGTTCCTTATCAGGTTTCTCGAATTCGGCCTTTGATTCGGCGGCGGCACCTGTTGCCGTGTAGCAATATCTCGTTGGGATCAGGCGATCCGGCGATCGGAAGACCAAAACACGCAACTGCAAGATTAAAAGTTAAAAATAAAACCAGCTTATTAATTAGGGGAGAAATTTGTGTTTGTTTCCAGATATGTACATTATAGATACTGCTTTAATAAATTAAAAAAAATATATATAGATATTACTTATATTTAAGGCTGCTCGTTCAATTTATAATCGTATATTAATTTGCTAATTATATGTGACTTATTCACCATTAAGCTCATAAGCAAGGTCATTTGGAAATTGTAGAAGTTAATAGAATCCCTCTCTTTTTCCTTTCCCTTGACTATTCCAGGCGAGCACCTGACTGGCGAGTTCCGGGACAATGTGAACCGGTTCCGCAAGCTGCCGGCGATCACTGATCACGGCTACCAGCTGTCCGAGAACGTGGCCATCTTCCGGCATCTGGCACGCGAGAAGTTGGTGCCGGAGCACTGGTATCCGCGACGCCATCTCGGCCGTAGTCGCATCGACGAGTACCTGGCCTGGCAGCAGACCAACATGGGTGTGGCCACCACGGACTACTTCCAGCAAAAGTGGCTAGTGCCGTATCTGCAAAAGACGCGGCCAGCTGATAATGCGGTAGGTGGCAACTCATCCCAATGCTCCTGCTGTGCTCCAATGCTCCAACTAATCGCTGTCCATGGCAATTACAGGTGAATCTCGCCAGCAAGCAGCTGGAGCACACGCTCAAAGAGTTCGAACAGCTCTTCCTCAACTCCCGCAAGTTCATGATGGGCGACAACATTTCGTATGCGGATCTCAGCGCCATCTGCGAGATCGATCAGCCAAGTGAGTAGAATACAGGAAGTCCATTAACGCACCTCGTACTAATGCCATGGATATGCCTTCCTCGCAGAATCCATTGGCTACAATGCGTTCCAGAATCACAACAAGCTGGCGCGTTGGTATGAGACGGTGCGCGAGGAGCTGGGTCCCCACTACAAGGAGGTGCTGGGCGAGTTCGAGGCCAAGCTGAAGGGCAGTGGCAGTGGGCAGCAGCAGGGCGTCGCCCAGGCGGTGAAGCAATAGCCGGCTAAGCCCATCCTCCAATCTTGTTTAGTTCCCTAAGGCAATCGACTATTAAACCAGATATTTTTTTTTTTGTGCCCTACAACTATTGTATT
This sequence comes from Drosophila sechellia, assembly GCF_004382195.2. Taxonomy (NCBI): domain Eukaryota; kingdom Metazoa; phylum Arthropoda; class Insecta; order Diptera; family Drosophilidae; genus Drosophila; species Drosophila sechellia. The sequence goes on from NC_045954.1 coordinate 13,213,154, forward strand.
TTTGTGATTATACTTGCTCTTCCTATCCAATAAGTCTTAGCCTTCCCCCATCACACTTGTTCTGACAATACCATTTGTGTCACGTAATGCTCATCTGTTTAAACCTACGACAAAAACTTATAATATTATATATAAACTTAGTTGTTAATTATGTATTCTAATTATTCGTATATAAAGTACGCTTATGATTGTTAAAATATCGCCTCTTTTCCACGGACACAGAACAGAAAGATGCCCAGCTTTGGCTATACATTTACATTTACGCTTTATTCGACTCGATTAACATTTGTGTGGGGGATTTGCTCCGGGAGCGGTGCTCGCGTGTGTGCGGAATTCTAGGGTTGTCTGCACCATACGTCTACATATGAAGTGTACAAAAAATAGGATCTGCCTGGTCATATCACAATTGAAATTTGTATACACAGATTGAGAAATGCTTGCTGCCATGCACAAGAGAACTTCCACTTCGCCGGCCTACTTCATCGTCGGATCGGGGAATGCATCGCGCGGCGGCTTGAAGCTCAGCATCATGATGTGTCGCGCATACGACTTGGTGGCCCGGAACAGGGAGTCGGTGCCATGGAGGCGATCCAAGACGCCCAGCACGCCGAAACAGTTGTTGAATCTGTCGGTTGGCAGGGAAAACAGCATATTAGTCTAGCTTATATCACTGGTTGCCAAGCAATTACTTTAAATGATGAAAATCATGCGCCTCGGGACTGGGAAAGAACGGCAGGTGATAGCCGGAGTGGGCGTTGAGCGTGGATAGGATGGCCAGGGCGAACCACAGCCACGCGGTGGCCACATGGCTGCCCATGAGAAAGACGCCCAGGAAGGGCGGCAACAGGTTGCTAAAGATGTGCTCAATGGGATGGCAATAGATGGCCGTCACCGAGATGGGGGCCGTCCACTCGTGATGCTGCTTGTGGATGTACTTGTAGATGTGCTTGTGGTGCAGCAGACGGTGCGAGTAGTAGAATCCCAGCTCCTCCATCAGGATGCACACGGTCAGCTCGAAGCAGACCCAGTGGAATGTGGGCAGGTCGCGAATGTCGCTCAGTCCACGGATCTCCATTAGTCGGTAGCTGGCGTAGGCCAATGGTATGCCCACGAATATCTGGTTGCAGACCACGCACCAGATCACCTGGAATTCCGAGGGTCAGTCAGTGGGGTCAATTGAATCTCAATTTCTCCAACGATCGATCGATCGATCGATTGCATACCTTCAGCAGACGACGAACCTCCACGGGCTCATTGGTGCCCGGTTGGATCTTGTACTTGCGCAGACAGGCGGGCCGATTGGTCAGGTCCATGAAGGTGTACAGTGTGCCCACGGTCCAGTAGACGAGCATTGTGAATATGGTGGTGCCGAAGACCCACAGAACCATGGGCTCGTCGCCTGGAAGATTTGTTGTTTATTTCAAATTGAATTAATAGCTGGCGATAAGATGCCTTAAAGTATGCAAAGTTTGATTCATATGAATGGATTTTATGAAATCTATAAAAGTATAAAGAAATACTTAAGCAACAGCTGGATATAAATCATATGTAGACCGTAAAAATAAAGCTGGCAAATAAACCCATAAAGATAAATGGCTTAAATAAAGTTCTTAACGCAATGAATCGTGTGAATTGTAAATTGTAAAAACTGTAAGGAAAATGCAATTTAACGGGCCTATGAACCCTGTTTACTCAGCTTCTGACTTTGAGCCCGGAACATTGAGCCCATTGTGCAATGCGTGAATTAACGTATTTGCTCGGGCCAAACGGAGTTATGGTTAAATAATAAGTGTGGCTAACCCGATTGAGGCTTACACATACTGGGTACTAAACATTTGTTTGCTGAAGAATTCAAATTTGCGTGAGTAACGCGGCGATTCATTTCGCCTAATTGGCAGCACTTCTGGCTGCATTTGTATCTGTATCTCTTGCATGTGTCTCTTTGTATCTTTGTATCTTTGTGCCCGTATCTCTGTGTCTGTGCTGTGATGGAATTAGTAAACAAAACAGTTGTTGTTGACATTTTGCTGTGTCGCCAGTGGCTGAGAGTTGCAATTTATTTGCACAGTATCGCCTATGTGTGCACAACGTACACAAAGAGAGGAGCAAAGTTTACCTGTCAACTTATCCATTCTTTTACCCTTTGTTTTGGATATAGTACACATAATACTTGTTAGATTCACTTACCGAACGAGTCGATGAATTTGTCCCACTGCGACTGCCAGAAATCGCCGGAGGCGCCCCAAAAGCTCTGCAGATGCCTGGCATAGATATAAGAAACCTCGATGAATTTATCCTCCATGGCTTGTAATCTCCGTGTATATGTATATATTCTAGTTCTTGCAGAATTGGCTTTCTCCCGATTCTTCGCTCTTCTCGCGCCCTCTCTCTCGCTTTCTTCACGCCAATCGCGTGTCTTCGCTGCTGAGCGTCGCAAAAGCAACTGGCGATTTTGATCGCACGGAAAAGCGCAGCTCACAAAAACGAAGCTCAGCTTAGTTCCACACTCTCGCCATAAAATGAGAAAGAGAGAGAGAGTGTGGCGAAGAAAGCAGAAAACCGAACTTTGCATGCCCTTCCATGTCGTTTGTTCTCTAGAAATCTATGCTATGCTAGCTAATCTCGATCTCGATATGGGCAATTCGAGTAGATTTTTGACTTAGAAAGTTGATTTCATGATTGTACTTTCAACCTATCTATTATTCTATAGCAATGAAGAGTATACGCTTAAACAAATAACTAAACAAACACTGATTACTATTCCGTTCTCTTCACCGGCGAATATAGTGAAATCTAATGCAACTTTTATATAATGGTCCACTCTGAGGTCACAAGGGCTATCGACTCAGAATACGGACTTTAATTATTGCATTTTTGAGCAATAATACCAAACAAATTATGATATTAATAAGCATATAATACTGCAATCATTGCCCCAAAACTATTTTGAGCTATTATCTTTACTAATTGGATAAGTTGGTCCAGAAGCTTCCACTTAGATTGAAAATCTGTGTGAAAATTACTAAGCCCTAGACGAGGAAAGGTGCCAGAAGGTGGGAGAAAGCGGACTCCCGCCCAGAATCCCGATAATTACCAGGTGAGCACGTTGCGGAACAGAATGAAGGCGGCCAGGGCGCAGGTGATGATGAAGATGACGCTGTGCAGCGAGGACAGCCAGACGTCGGCGGTGCGGGCGTCATCCCAGTTTTGCAGCGGTGAACCGGGCGATGGTGTCTGTTCCTTGGCATTCTGGGGGATCAGGGGATTAGTATTATTATTTTAGAGTAGAAGAGCTTCCAGCCGGCTTACATCATTCAGATTGAGGTAGACCGGCGGCAGACCCGCCTTGTCCTTGACGATTCCACCGCCCAACGAAGAGGAGGAGGATGATGAGGAGCTGTTCCCAGTGCTTCCCGCTTGCTGGGACACCGAAATGGGCGAGGATGCCGATGATGAGCCGGATGAGAGGCCCATGCTATTTGGCGGTTTTCCGTGTACCGGATTTGACATAATTACGGCTTAATCTCGAGAATTTTCCCGGTTTTCCTTACTCTTCCTTTGAAACTTTCCCAGCTGAGTTGCCTTCTCGCTCTCTTACTTTCCTATTGTTTTTGTTGTGGCTTTTCCGTTGTCCTTGACATTTAACGCATTTCGATTTTTCGATTGTTCGATTGTTCGGCAGCCTATGTGCGTGGAATTCGAAAAGAATTCGGCTTGCTGGCAAGCGCACTGAATAAATAATAATATTTATGAATAATTGTTAACTTTGCGACATGAAACGTTTGTACAAAAAAAAACGGCGAGCGATTATTTTTGAATTTTCCTAATCAAGCTCTCTCGCTCGCTCTCTATCGCTATCTCGCACGCAGTGTGACCATGCCAATCATGGCCAATAAAATACCACAGATAACACTTAGCGAACGCACCCACCCTGTACGTCGCCTAGGTACTCAACCCAAAACCAATTCCCGCTTGGCAACACTGCGCGCAGTGCATAAACAACAAGAAAGAAGAAGGCGGTCAGCGGAGAGAAAAATCGAAGTTGCGCATTGCGTTAGTATTGGTGTCTCGCCGTGTGCATGTGACAGCAAGTGCAGTTAGTTTCTAACTGTAATCGTTTTAGGGATTTGAGATGGCACTCAAAGAGTAGATCTTGCTGCGAATCGGACACAAAATTGCATCTCCCGTCGTTGGTCTGCGCGATTTAGCATCCGGAGGCTGCGGCTAGCCCGCTGCGCTACACCCGCCGCACCACCACGCCCTCACTTCGCCCACAAATGGAGGAGTCGGTTCCGCCAAGCAATCCGTCTCCGGTTGCGTCACGTGGCCGCGGACGTGGTCGCCCGCCGAAAGTGACGAACACGCCCCCGCACATCAATCCAGCGATGAAGAGCGCCGATGCAGGGGCATCGCCCACGCCGCCGGAGGATCAGGATTCCGGACAGAGCGAGTGCCGGCGGAGTTCGCGCAAGAAAATCATCAAGTTTGATGTCCGGGATTTGCTGAACAAGAACCGCAAGGCGCACAAAATTCAGATCGAGGCACGCATCGACTCGAATCCTAGTATCGGCCAGTTCCAGTCGGGCACAATTGCAGCATCCACATCCATGTCAACAGCAACAGCATTAGCCGCATCTGCATCCTCAGCCGCGACCGTGAACCGTTTGTTCTCCATGTTCGAGATGAGCCACCAATCGTTGCCGCTACCACCACCGCCGCCACCCGCTCTCGAGATCTTCGCCAAGCCAAGGCCCACACAGAGTCTGATTGTGGCCCAGGTGACCAGTGAACCATCGGCTGCTGGTGGCGGACAACCCGTGCAGACGATGGCCGGCCTGTCGCTGTTGACACCGCGCAAGCGGGGTCGTCCCCGTAAGAGTCAACAAGCGGATGCGGCCATTATTCCAACGGTCATTGTGCCCAGTTGCTCCGATTCCGATACGAACTCCACCAGCACGACCACATCCAACATGAGCAGTGACAGCGGCGATCTTCCTGGCTTTCCCATACGGAAACCCAAGTCCAAGTTGCGCGTCTCACTCAAACGCTTGAAACTGTGCGGACGGCTGGAGTCCTCCGATTCGGGGAACTCGCCATCGTCTTCTTCGCCAGAGGTTGAGCCACCAGCACTCCAGGATGAGAACGCCATGGATGAGCGGCCAAAGCAGGAGCATAACCTGACCCGAATAGTCGTTGCCGAGGAAAACTCCGATTCCGACTCTCAGATCATATTCATTGAGATCGAAACGGAGAGCCCCAAGGGACAGGAGGAGCAGGAAGAGGAACGGCCAGTCGAGGTGGAACCACAAGATCTGATTGACATCGACATGGAGCTGGCCAAGCAGAAACCCACTCCCGACCCGGAAGAAGATCTAGATGAGATTATGGTGGAGGTTCTCAGTGGGCCACCCAGTCTCTGGTCAGCGGACGATGAAGCCGAGGAGGAGGAGGATGCGACAGTTCAGAGAGCCACTCCACCGGAAAAAGAGCCTGCAGCAGATTCCTCCTCTTCAGCTCCACGCCGCAGCAGACGGTCAGCGCCGTTGAGTGGCAGCAGTCGCCAGGGGAAGACTCTCGAGGAGACTTTCGCCGAGATAGCCGCTGAGAGCAGCAAGCAGATCCTGGAGGCGGAGGAATCACAGGATCAGGAGGAGGAGCACATACTGATAGATCTCATCGAAGACACGTTAAGTGAGCCAGAGGTTACGTCGTCCGTGTCGCCCACTATCGAACACATGGTGGTGGAAGAAGTCGTAGTCGAAGAGAACCAGTTGGTGGATGAAGCGGATGTAATCCTTGATTCCAAGCAGGAATTTGTCATTAACAAAGTATTTTCAGAGTCTGACAAGATTGCTGTAAGCTTGAACAAAGACATTTGCGAGCCAAAAGTGGAAACTAAAGATACGCGGGGCGAAGTGGTCCCAAGGCCAGAATTGGTCACCGAAGATGTTTATATTACACAAGCAATTGCTGCAACTTTAGAAAAATCATCCCTAGCAACAGAACTAACTACGGAAATCAATGCAAAAACAAAACTATCCATAGATGTCGTAATAGAGCCGCCACTGAAAGATGAAGCCGATCGGAAGCCAACGGAGGTAGAACTGCCCGAATCGAAGCCAGCAGTAAACATTCCAAAGTCTGACCGAACTTTATTAGCCGAAGTGGAAACGAAGCCGTCTCCACTTGTGCAGCCAGAATTTGACACCCTAGGAAAAGTAAGTGGAACGGTACTATCACAATCGTCACTGTCAACAGAAGAAAAGTCGAACGAAAATATAGACACCACTGCATTGAAGACTGAGGCAGCGAAAGAGGATAGACCACCGGTCGCTCCGGAAGACGAGACATCGAATAATTCGGAAGAACCAAATTCTTTGCTAGAAGACTTCGAAATCAACCAGGAACAAGAGCAGAATATACTAGCTGATGATGAGATGGTGAAGTGCAACGATCAAAAGGAGCAAAAGAAAACACCGTTGCCAGAGATGAAGGAGCGCAAGAAACCACTCGCAGGAGATGTGTCCAAAAAGGAGAAGGTAATGGAAAAACCGGCCAGGTCCTCGCCAGCAATTGCGGATAAAAAAGTACGTGCAGGTGAAATAGATAAGAAAGTCGTAAAATCCACAAAAGGGACTGTTCCAGAAAAGAAAATGGATACGAAAAAATCTTTTCCAGCCGTTACTCCTGGTAAGCAAAAAGAGAGTGGAAAATCTGCAAAGGAAGCCATTTTGAAGAAGGAGACTGAAAAGGATAAGTTGTCATCCACTCAAACACTGGATAAAAAGGGAAAAGATACTGCCCAATGGCCACCTAAAGCGTTACAAGAATGTGCACCGTCAGTGATCTCGAAATCAACATCGAATCAATCCGCACCCAAAGAGGAACTACATGCAGCAAAGAAAACCCTTACCGACAATTCAACATCAGCAGTTCTCAAGGCCAAAGAGAAGGCCGTGTCCGGTTTCGTTGAGTGCGATGCCATGTTTAAGGCAATGGATTTGGCCAACGCCCAGTTACGTCTCGAGGAGAAGAACAAGAAAAAGCAGAAGAAGGTGCCGCCCAAGGTAGAGGCACCGCCAAAGGTAGACCCACCCACCGCCGTGGCTGTTCCTGGGCAGAAAAAGTCGCTGGCTGGTAAGACCAGCTTGCGCAGGAACACCGTTTACGAAGACTCACCAAAACTGGAGAGGAACAGTTCTCCCGGCTCCGATTCCGCTCAAGCAAACACTTCGGCTGGCAAGTTGAAGCCATCGAAGCCCAAAAAGAAGATTAATCCGCGACGCAGCACGATATGTGAGGCAGCTAAGGATCTCAGATCGAGCTCGAGTAGCAGCACACCCACTAGGGAGGTGGCCGCCAGCTCGCCAATTTCCACCTCATCGGATTCCTCTTCGAAGCGAAACGGATCCAACAGAACCACGTCTGATCTGGCCGGTGGCTCGAAGTTGGACCAAAGACGGTACACCATCTGCGAGGATCGTCAATCCGAGACCGCCATACCAGTACCGCTGACCAAGCGCCGCTTCTCGATGCACCCCAAGGCATCTGCGAATCCGCTGCACGACACCCTTCTTCAAACGGCGGGCAAGAAGCGGGGGCGAAAGGAAGGCAAAGAGCCGCTGAGCCGGCAGAATTCACTGGACTCCAGTTCGAGTGCCTCCCAAGGAGTACCGAAAAAGAAGGCCCAAAAGTCTGCTGAAGTTCTAAATACGGCGCTCTTGGAAACTGAGTCGTCCGAGTCCACTTCATCGGGAAGCAAAATGAGCCGCTGGGATGTTCAAACCTCTCCCGAACTGGAGGCTACCAATCCGTTCGGCGATATTGCTAAGTTTATCGAGGACGGCGTGAATCTTCTCAAGCGCGACAAGGTGGATGAAGAACAACGGAAGGAGGGGCAGGATGAAGTGAAGCGAGAAGCCGATCCCGAGGAGGATGAATTCGCGCAACGGGTGGCTAATATGGAGACCCCGGCCACAACGCCTACCCCATCGCCCACGCAATCGAGTCCGGAGGACTCAGCATCCACCACGACTGCTCTCAAGGCGTTGGAGACCAGCGGAGGCGTGCGCCGCTCCCATCGGATCAAGCAGAAGCCGCAGGGACAACGCGCTAGCCAGGGCAGAGGTGTGGCCAGCATGGCGCTGGCACCAATCAGCATGGACGAGCAGCTGGCCGAGCTGGCCAACATCGAGGCCATCAACGAGCAGTTTCTGCGCAGCGAGGGCCTGAACACTTTCCAGTTACTAAAGGAAAACTTCTATCGTTGTGCCAGGCAGGTGAGTATCGGTTGGGTGTGCCATCCACACTAGAACTCCATCCATACCGTAATTTCTGTGCTTCAGGTGAGCCAAGAGAATGCCGAGATGCAATGCGATTGCTTTCTCACTGGCGACGAGGAGGCGCAGGGTCATCTAAGCTGCGGCGCCGGCTGCATAAATCGAATGCTGATGATCGAGTGCGGGCCACTGTGCTCAAATGGCGCGCGGTGCACCAACAAGCGCTTCCAGCAGCACCAGTGCTGGCCATGTCGCGTTTTCCGCACGGAGAAGAAGGGATGCGGCATCACGGCGGAACTGCTAATACCGCCGGGTGAATTTATCATGGAGTATGTGGGAGAGGTGATCGATAGCGAGGAGTTCGAGCGCCGACAGCATCTGTACTCGAAGGATCGCAATCGTCACTACTATTTCATGGCCCTGCGAGGAGAAGCCGTCATCGACGCCACCTCCAAGGGTAACATCTCGCGGTACATCAACCACAGTTGTGATCCCAATGCCGAGACGCAGAAGTGGACGGTCAACGGAGAGTTACGCATTGGATTCTTCAGCGTGAAGCCCATTCAACCCGGCGAGGAGATTACCTTCGATTACCAGTATCTGAGATATGGCCGAGATGCCCAGCGTTGCTACTGCGAGGCAACCAACTGCAGGGGTTGGATTGGAGGTGAGCCGGACTCGGATGAGGGCGAGCAACTGGATGAGGAAAGCGACAGCGATGCTGAGATGGACGAGGAGGAGCTGGAAGCCGAGCCGGAGGAGGGCCAGCCGCGCAAGACAGCCAAGGCAAAGGCGAAGTCGAAACTCAAGGCGAAGCTACCTTTGGCCACCAGTCGCAAGCGCAAAGAACAGTCCAAGCCCAAGGATCGCGAGTACAAAGCCGGCCGCTGGCTGAAGCCCTCTGCTGCCGGGTCATCATCATCGGCCGAGAAGGCCCCAAAGAAGCCGAAGGTCAACAAATTCCAGGCAATGCTCGAGGATCCCGATGTGGTGGAGGAACTCTCGCTGCTGAGGCGCGGCGGGCTGAAGAACCAGCAGGACACGCTGCGCTTCTCGCGTTGCTTGGTTCGTGCCAAACTGCTCAAGACGCGTCTGGGACTCTTGCGTGTGCTTACTCATGGAGAGCTACCATGTCGCCGGCTTTTCCTGGACTATCACGGCTTGAGGTTGCTACATGCCTGGATAAGCGAGAATGGCAATGATGAACAGCTGAGAGAAGCCCTGCTGGACACCCTCGAATCACTGCCCATCCCGAATCGCACCATGCTAAGTGATAGTCGCGTATACCAGAATGTCCAACTGTGGAGCAACAGTCTGGAGCAGCAGCAAGCTGTGGTGCCGGAACCGAAGCAGGCGGCTCTTCACAAACGGATGGTAGCCCTGCTCCAAAAATGGCAAGCTCTGCCGGAGATCTTCCGCATCCCTAAGCGCGAACGAATCGAGCAGATGAAGGAGCACGAACGTGAGGCGGATCGCCAGCAAAAGCATGTCTATGCCAGCACCGCTCTGGAGGATCAGCGCGAGCGGGAGAGCAGCAACGATCGCTTCAGGCAGGACCGTTTCCGTCGGGACACTACGGGCAGTCGAATAGGCAAACCCACCCGCATGACCGGAAACAATACCATATGCACGATAACCACCCAGCAAAAGGGCAGCAACGGAGCCACGGACGGAATGGCCGGGAACGATAATCGCCGCAGATCTGACATGGGACCCTCGTCCGAGCAAAAGCGTACGCTGTCCAAGGAGCTACGGCGCAGTCTGTTTGAGAGGAAGGTGGCTCTGGATGAGGCTGAGAGGCGCGTGTGCACCGAGGACCGGCTCGAGCACGAGCTGCGCTGCGAGTTCTTTGGCGCTGATATCAACACGGATCCCAAGCAGTTGCCCTTTTACCAAAAAACGGACACTAACGAGTGGTTTAACAGCGACGACATGCCCGTACCGGCACCGCCGCGCACAGGACTGTTGACGAAGGCGCTGCTATCACCCGATATCGATATTGGCCAGGGTGCACCTGATGTCGAGTATAAACTGCCGCCTGGAGTGGATCCCCTGCCGCCCGCTTGGAACTGGCAGGTGACGAGCGACGGTGACATCTACTACTACAATCTGCGACAGCGCATATCGCAATGGGAGCCACCCAGTCCAGAACAGCGCCTTCAGACGCTGCTGGAGGAGAATTCCACGCAGCAGCCGCTGCATGAGCTTCAAATCGAACCCGCGGTCCTGGAAAACGAGCTCATTCAGATCGACACGGACTACGTGGGCTCGCTCAGTACCAAGTCCCTGGCGCAGTATATAGAGGCCAAGGTGCGGGAGCGTCGTGAGCTGCGTCGCGGTAAACTGGTCTCCATCCGACTGATAAGTCCACGACGTGATGAGGATCGTCTGTACAATCAGTTGGAGTCCCGGAAGTACAAGGAGAACAAGGAGAAAATCCGGCGACGCAAGGAGCTCTACCGACGACGCAAGCTCGAGGCCCTACCGGATGCGATTGACGATATTCCTGTTCCTGGCCAAGCACTGCCTATTCAGCCCTACTTGTACTCCTCCGACGAGGAAGAAACTAAAGTCCCAGCGATGGAAGAGCCCGCCGCCAGGGAGGAGCAGCAGGATTCACTGAACATGGCACCGAGCACCAGTCATGCCGCCATGGCGGCTCTGGTCAAGGTAGTGACCCAGCCGAACGGACTGGGGGCGGCTGGCAAGCGTAAGCTACCGATGCCACCGAATGTTTCGATGAAGAAGCATCGCCAGGAACAAAAGAACAAGAAGAGCAAGAGGTGAGTCTGAGTTTGGTTGGTTGCTATACTGTTGGGCTTATTCTAATTACCTGTGTGCTATCAGTTCCCAGAGTCCCCTGACCGCCGCCAGTGCACGCGAGGCCCACGAGAAGTTCCGCTTTGAGATCAGCGGGCATGTGGCCAATTTCCTGCGTCCGTATCGCAAGGAGAGCTGCCAGCTGGGTCGGATCACCACTGATGAGGACTACAAGTTCCTGGTTAATAGGGTGAGTTGTGAACATTCGTTTCTTGCTGCGCATTTCATTTATCCCGATTCGCTTTCCCCAAACAGCTAAGCTATCATATTACCACCAAGGAGATGCGGTACTGCGAGGTCAGCGGGAATCCCCTGTCCTGTACGGAGTCCGTGAAGCACAAGTCCTACGACTTCGTCAACCAGTACATGCGGCAGAAGGGGCTCGTCTACCGGAGGCCGGCGGAAAAGGAATAGCAAATCGAGCAATTGTGTTCTTCTGCGGCAGCAGATATCGAACCCGAACCAAATCACACACGGAACTAAAACTTTACTTTAGCTTTAGATACGAATTTAGTTAAGTACATTCGAACCCTAGGATGCGATCTACCCCTCGAAGTGGGTAGCGTTTTAAGTGTGGACAGCCAAACTGTACAGTTAATGAAATAGCGTGAGATGTAAGTGGAAAAAATCCACAATTCTGTTTGTTTCGTAAAATTGCTTATAATTTCTAATAAATTCGCATATTCATTATCATTTTCTTTGACATTTACACCAGCTGACAAACAATAAATAAAACAACATAAAATGTTGTGTAATTCTCGTTTTATGGTGATTTCGGTAGCAAGGAATATAAAATAATTAACATGGAAAGAAAAGAGATGGAATGTTAGTTATGTAAGTGATTCCAATAAGAAAACTGCTTGCGCGCAAAACTGCTTACTTCACAAACCGTACATCTGAGTACTGTACTAAAATGTTATCCTTGGCTTGGTGCTTTCCAAGTTTTGTACTAAAATGATTAGGGTCAACAGTTAATCATATTGTGCAGTTAACTACTTGCCTGTTACCAACATGCAGCAAAGGCGCAAGTCCAAACTGCTTGGCCACTTGGCGCGCATTTTGATTATTCATTCAAACATTTATTGTATTCATTTTGTAAAAATATTCATATTTAGGAAATTAAATAATGAAACTATTAACTTTAAATTTATCAAAATGTTATCGAATAAAAGCATCTTTTGTGTTCTACTTGCTCAACTAAACTTCGCATCGTTTCGCAAAATACTTCATTTATTCATAATTTATTGAGTTGGATTTAATGTGAAAAACACAATTGCATACGTATTGTTGATCTAATTTTTTCCTGCATTTAAGGAGCGCTTTTCGGTTATTAACAATTCGCCATCAGATCGAAAAAAATCACTCCATCTCTGTGGGCGGTCGTATCTCCCGGTGGCAATCTCTGTTGGGCAGTGGACGCGATGGGAGGAATGTGGCCAAAAGCCACGGGTGAGTGGGGCATGCAAATCTCGGGGTTTTCGTGTGGGGTGGGTGGAGAGGGGGGGTTGGCGTTTGTGGCGGACGTCGATGTGGCAAATTAACCGCACAAAGCGGTGGCAATATGGTGAGCGAGCGAACACGTGACTTGGAGCATTAAGCAATTTGCCGGACGGATTGTTGGTTCTGTTCATTGAGCGCCTAAGCAATTGAATTAGCCTTTACCCTTTGGACAACAGGGATCCCGATCTCTGACGCTTCTCTACGGCGATTGGAGTGCACTGGCAGAAATTGCCAATAGTTTAAAATGGATGAGCATTTTCGAGGAAGGTTTTTTAATTAATTTTATTTTTTATCACAAGTTGAGTTACTTTGTCTGTCAACAAAAATCTATAATATAATTGTTTAAATTGATTAAAATAAACAAGACTTTACAGTATATCCCTTAAAATGTTTAAATAGTAAGTACTCAGAATGGTTTGAGTGCAATGGGCAGCAGGAACAACAAGTCAAATGTAATTGCCAGCAGCCTGACCTCTTGACCCATCAACACCGCCCCCGCTGGCTCCCTTGCCACCTTGCCCCCTTGCCTCTTGCCCCTTTGCCCCCATGCCCCTTTGTCAATTTGGCCCCCTGGACATGCAATAAACGCATGCGAGTGCCAACGAGCTTACAGTTTCGATTATGGCCAGCAGACTTTGGGCCAACAGCTTCAGGGACAACTTACCGCCTTGAGTTGATTTGAGTGGCCAGGAGAGGAAGAGGGCAGTAGGCGGACTTTTGAGATGCTCAAATATATTTATAAGATACATAAACACATCTGTAATATGTGTAATGTGGTAAGCATTTTCCATGTTCCAGCATTTATCAAGTTTAAAAGTACCACATTACATTCTGAATCCGTAAGTTCAGCTTAATAGAATATTATTAAAAGATGAGAGGTTCAAGTTTCTCAGCTATCCTTTGCTAAATTCAAATCGCTTCAATTTTCAAACAAAATAAATCATAAAAATTTTCGCAACAGCAAGTGAAATAAATCCATTGACAGCAGAATGCTTGTCCGATTGAAATTCGCATTAATTAAATTACCTCACAAGCAATTGCCCCCGGATATCTGAATGTTAACTATTTGAAAATTAATGCGAAAGTGTTTGGGTGGAGAAGTCGACTTGACTCGAGTTAATGGCGGGGGTGCGATGCATCGTGACCTGTCACTCGTTGACATATTGACTCATCAATTGCAGGCTAACAGCTTTGACAATACTCAAACGGCAATGACAACTGCCAACCCCAAGACGACTCCGCAAACCCACCAACTGTCGGCAAGGGGACCAAAAACTCAGCTCCCGGACACTCGGAAAAATCAGTACACTTTTTTGACAACAAATTACACGATTATTGGCTGAAAAAACCATAATAATGATCCAAATATGGAATGTTATACCTCGTTGAGCTTGAAATTAAATTCCCAATCGATTGGCATTCAAATTTGGAAGCATAAATTTTTGACTATTTTCGCAAATTTTAATGATGTTACCCCTTATCGAAAATGCAAAAATTTACACAAAAACTAATTTTTGGCAATCCGCTAAAAAGTGATAGGACTAGTTAGCATTGGTAATAAGCTGCCCAAAACAGTTTTTATTTTATCTATTGGACCATTTTTAGCAAAGTTATGCTAAATATTCCATCAAACTTTTGGAAAGAAGTAGTTTAATTGAATTTTCGTATTAAAATAATTGGTTTTTTAGCGATAACTTTAATAATAATTGTCTGAAAATGAAATGCCACATCTCGTTGAGTTCGTATTTAAATTTCCCATCGAACTGTATTCAAAAATGGAAACACTATTTTTTTCACATTTTTTGCAAATTTTGATGATTTTACCCCTTACTAAAAATGCAAAAATATGGCCAAAAAATATTTTTTCGAAGTCCGCCAAAAAGTGATACTGGTCGTTTGCATGATTAACGAGCTGTACAAAAAAGTCAACCTTTTAACTATATGATCATTTTTGTCCAATAAATGGCAAAAACCTCCATTTTACATAGGGATTTTTCTTAAAGTCGTTTTCGGATTTTTTCCCTAAGTTTCCAATCGGATGGTATGCCAAAGAAAGAATTTTATTTATTGCTAATTTTTATATTTTGTAGCCAATTTTTGAATCATTTTTAGCCAAGTTATGATATGGTGAAATCTCTCTAAATGGGAAGTTTCATAGACTCGTTTAAAAGGAAATCTGCTAGCCGATTTTTTCGAGTGTATGCCAATGGGTGACTGAGCATATGGAGTCGGGGCGACCATTATTCCATTGGCCACTGTAGTGGAAGAAGTGAAATTTTAATGTTAATGAACATCATTTTTCTCTGTTTACTTGCGCTTGTGTGAAGTGTCGCAAATAAATTCATTAAAGTGACATTTTTCTATTTTAATGAACAGCACTCACCGAAAAAAAAAACGCGCGGGAAATGGACATCCAAGAAATGAATACAAATAACGCCGGGCATTATGTTGTCAAATTGAGAAATGAATTACGGTCTATTTATGAAAATCATCAGCGCAGGATTATCGTAATCGCCGCTTGGCATCGGTGCAGAAAGTTTTGGCACTCATTCATTCGTGCAATTTGCAAATTTCACCTTATCGGCCAATAAATAGCCGGCTGTTTGACACTTTCAGTCGAGATGCTATCGACGCTTTTAGCCATTACAAAGTGAATTTATCCGTTGCGACTCTGTGAGCGATTGTAATTGTTAAGCGTATCGTTGTGCTGTGCCATCGATGAACTTTTAATTGCTCGCCTCTTGCGCACAATTAATTTTTGCCCGCTCCTGGTCATTTCTACTCGCATCAATTCATTGGTCATTTCAAAAAATTTATGGAAAAAGTGTTGGAAAAGAAGCGCACACACAGGTGGGATTTTCAACTCATTTTTGCAATAATATTAAACATAGGAGCTGCTCAGTGATATCAATTTATAAGATTTGCTAATGGCTACTTTAATATAGTTTCAATCTGCAGGACACTGAATGTTGTTACCTTCAACATTCATCTGCCATGATACTACATATTTAAGTTTTCATTGGTTTATTTTTATTTTTTGCGAAAAGTGAAAGGAAAATGAGTGCAGCTGAAGGAAGAGCCCACATTTCATGTGCTACATGTGTGTGTGTGTGTGTGTGCTTTTGACAAACATTAACATATCACTTTACAGCACAGATAATGTGGCACACACACACATGCATACTTCTCTGGCAGATCCTGCTCCTTGTGGTTCTTCAGCTCCTTTCCTTTGGTGCCTTCAGTGCCTCCGCCAGCTGATGGGCTTACCCAATTATGAAACATTAAAAATACGCGCATATAAATCGCTTCATTTTTATGCGCAATTACGCGGGGGAGACAGTAACCTTGGCTTCCCATTTTCATTTTCATTTTCATTTTCAGTCCCATGCCCATTCCCATCTGCCACTCGCACTCTTCCCTGGCCATCCGCACATTTAGCGCCCTCCAGCGCCCAGCTCCTCGCAGCTTTCTCTTCACTCAAGACGACTCCTGATTCTGATGCTCCCCAATCCGCTGCTCCTGGCAGCTGCTTCAGATTCAGCTCCTCCTTTGGCTGCTGATAATGGCTGAATGACACTATCGAAAATGACAGAAGTACAAGGGACAAGCTTACCGTCACTAATGAGTTTTATTTGGAATGGCACGTATAGTACAAAAATAATTGTTTAACTTAAAGATGATTTAATAGTTTTCTAAATCAAAAATATATCTTGAGATACAAACAGTAGAAGGCCTTCAAGTTATAAGTTCCTTTATAATAATATATGGATATATATAGATATAAAAATATTTAAAAAAATATATTCAATAAGTAATATGGTAAACAATGAATAACAATAAATGCGGCCAGTGTCTGTTAGTCAACCTTGGAGCTCCCAGTGCCTCATTCTTCCTTGCTTTGTGCCGTTTGCGCTACTCAATTAAGTTAATTCCCGTTTGCATAAGCTGGTGGGGGTTGGGGGTAGGGGTGGTGTTTTTCCCACCCCCCACTCTGATGCGCATTTTCCGGGCTCGCAGTCATGTATTTTTTATTTATTTTGATTTAAAGCGATTTTCGGCACGTCTGCAGCCTCAACCACTCAACCGTGTGCACTTCTGGGTGGCCTCGAAAAGTGTCAGGCCTAGACGACAGCCAACACCAAGGGCTAAAATAAAACTTAAATACAAAAGCGTTAAAAATTCAGCTGGCAAAAAAATTCGAAAAATATAAAAAAAAAAACCCAAAAAAAATAGAAGAGAATGTGAAGAACTCAAGTTGAGTACGGTCGTGGCTGTGGTAACCAAACTTTCACCGGAAGTGGGCCAATAAAAAGTACCAAGATCTACAGCCACCGAATGCCCCCAGTCGCCAGTTCACTTTGCCTAATGCGATTATGCGGGTCTGGAATGTAGGCCCTTTGTCCTTGCTTAGAGAGGAGACAAGGACATGGTCCTCAAATTATTATAATCAAAATAAGCTGACTGCTGATCTCGGAAATCTTTCCGTCTTTGTGTCTAAAAATAAATGGATAGCCAGTGGTTTTGTAAACAAATGATGGTGTCAAATATTCGTAAATTACTATTAATAATAAATAAAATATTCGAAATAATATTCAAGAATAGCAAGTGCATATGCAAACTCAACTTCACATATAATTTGAATTTAAGTGCCAGTTATAAGTTACAAAAATCTTCATAATAGACTCCAACTTTTTCTCAATTTTAATAACCATCTCTAATCGCGAAAAAGTAACTTTCCGTAAAGGACTGATCCTTCCAGCCTCCGTTTTTTTTTTTTTTTTGAGCCGTAATGTGATTTGCAGGCTGGCAAACCAAGAAAAAAGGGAAATATTTTCACTAAAATGAAAAGAAGTCACCGACCGACCGGCCAGAGATAAAATGAGGAAAGTCCACGTCGAGTTCGGAGCTGATTATCTTGCCGCGCTGACAGCGGACTTACTGGCCAGTGGCAAGTGGAATGTGGCAAGTGGCAAGTGGGAGCAGTTTATGGCCAGCAACTCGGTGAATCTGGGGGGACAAGACGTTAATATTATTATACGCTTTGTAAACAAATTATGAATTATGCTGGATAAATAGAAAAACTTAATAATAACTTGATTGCGGCATTTGGCGGCCTGTCTACATCCCGAGGCTCCCTTCTCCCTTCCAATCACCAGGCCAACTTATCGCCGGATCCGCTTTCTTTGCGTCTTGCGGCAATGGCTGATGGCGATATTAAATACACCGAGATAAAAAATGTATTACTTTTCTGAAAAAAGAAAATTAAGTTTTAAGGCCTATTGTTATGTGTGTTTCAAAACAGACGTATAAACTGAAAACACTCTAGTTATTATTAAATTAAAGTGTACTTAAATACAGTATCAATCTTTATACATTTTTAAGTTACAAGTGAACTAGATAGGCAAATATTCTTATTCAACTTGCGTCTCATTTCTTGCAGTGTTCGCACGGCGCTAATAGTCCAAGCATCCGAAGGAAACCCCCAAACCCCGGCGGAATAATTCAAGGTGGCCCTAATGGCTGAATGCCCAACTTGGTAGACGCCTTCCCTCGTCGTGTCCTGTCCAACCTGCTTATCCTCCTGCTCCGGATTCCCGGACCTTGGTGACCTCGTCCTTGGACGCAGATCTTTATGCATTGGCGGCACGTTAATTATGGCACGAAAATGGCCAAATTGTGCATGTTAAATACAAAATACTTACCAGACTGCGATAAACCGTTGGCACCGGGATTGGGGCGGTCGGTGAAGGGGGCGTGGCTGTGATGCTGCAACAAATGACACAGATGTGGCGGCTGGGGCAGGGAAAAAGTGGAAACAAATTGAAAAGTTTTCCACGATATAAATTTGCATTAATTTTCGGACGCTCTTTGGCCGCCTTAGCCTAGCGCTCTTCTCCAGAAAAAGACCATTCTATATGCATGCAGCACATATATATATTTATATATATACATATATACATAACGACATGGACACATAAATACCCAAAAAAAGGACGCGAGCATGCAAAAAGTAGTCGAATAGTTGAATACCCCGCTAGGGAATATGCAAAATTTAAAATATGAGAAGCATTTTTTTGGAAATAATAAATGCTGGAAATAACTTTTTTCTTCTCAGCAATTTCAGCTTTCCATTTTCTAATTTAATAATAGCCGTACTGCCCAATTTATCACTAATACTACGTAGGGCTACCCAGTAAGCACAGCGAGCATAAAAATTGCTTAAATCGAAAAAGTTTTCCTTATTTTTTTATGCGAGCTTGGGCTGCTGTTGCTGCTGCTGTTGTTTATTCAAATACCCTACCTTGGGGTATATATATTGCAAAAGGCACAACTTAAAAAATATTTAAAAATGTTTACCTAACAATACATAATATTTATTATATTAATGAAAAGGTATATTTATAAAGGCTATGTAATTGAATTCCCATATTCTTAGATATTAAAACTTGTTTAAAACTTGTACCTATATTTTTATAATATTGAACTAAGATTTAGAGCATTTAAAGTTCTCCATAAATCATATAGGCAATCTTATTTGGTGTCCACTCCTGCCGCGCGAAGAGGGTCCTTCGAGAGGGAGGGTTGGTGTTGGGGAGAAGAAAGGCTGAGGATCCTGGACGGGCATGAGGTTACCGGCGGGGGCGACAACAACACCTACAAAAAAACACAAAGGCGATAACGAAGCCGAAACTCCGAGCTGACCGTTGAATGGCGAATCCGGCTCCTTGTAAACCTACCAAAAAAAACACAGAAACAAAAAAGCCAAAGAAAATGAAGAAGTGGAAAAAATTAACAAAAAAAAAAAATACACAGCAATGCTGAAAAACAGGGGCAGCTGTTGTTATCCACCACCCGACAGCCCGGTTTTGGTTACCTTTTTGAATATTTATGAAAAATTGAAACGTTTTAGCGCTCCCGGATTTTTTGTTTTGGGTATTCCTCGGCTCTCTTCTGCTCGCTTGTTAACTAATTGTATTTTTTCTCTTGATTTTTATTATTTTTTTTGGTGGGAGCTGTTGGGAATTTTCGGGACCCACGCACACGAAAATGATTTAAGTGCGCTTCCATTAATTACGTTTTGAGGTGGGTGGCAGTGGAAGGGGCGGTGGGGGGTGGTAGAGGTTGGCACTCGTATCTTCTGCGGCTACTGAAACTTTAATAGACCGAATTTCTGGATAATTAACACGCTAAGCGTATGAAAGATGCATGAAAAGGGCCAAAATGCTCCGCTTGACAGCGCTAATAATTGCCGGCGCTTAAATTTAAACTGAGATTGAGTTAGTCCAACCCTCATCAGCATCATCAGCGGGCCCAATTTTTATGGCCTTCTCTCATAAAAAAAATTGTGACAGGTGGCCCAAGGAAGTAAAGGTTTTTATGCGACGAATTACTTTTGGCAGCGACTTTAGTGGGGGTTTTCTTTCAGCATATTTCAGTGCTATTTCCGACTATATTATTATAAATAGATTAAAATTTGTATGGAAATCAAAGTAGGCAGTGCTACAGTCAATTTTAAAGTCACTGCTTCTGATAATTTGTTATTGTTTCATTGCAGTCATTGCAAAAGAAATCTGCTTAACAATGCATCTTTCACAACCGTAGCCTACTTATAAGGGCAAGTATTAATCAGCAAACTGTTGCCGAAGTTCTTCAGCAGCCAGCACCAGAATCTAAAATCAAATAACGCAAATTTGTATAAGCAAAAGGACTACTAAATAACTGAAAACTTTTGAAACTTCAACCTGTTACTAACTGTGGCAAAAGTTAATCATCGCAGGCAAAGCCATTTAATAGACGAAAACAGCAAAGTTCTGGCTCACTTATTCAGGTAAATGCTTGGCCTATTTGGGCCCAAAACAAAGGGGTGTGGCAAGTGGGAAGTGGGAAATTCCCAAGTGCAGGCATCTACTGATACTACTCACTTTTCCTAAGACACACACTAAGGCACTGGAATGAAGTCGGCCATTTTCCACAGCACAATCTTTCAACCAAACGGGTGTCCTGTTTATGTGTGTGTGCGATGGTGTTAGTGTTTGTTTGTGCATCATTTCGGTGTACACATACATCAAAGTTTCAGTTTTAAACCTATCAATTTAGTTTGCTCTCCTAATACGCCCGTTGAGATCAATTAGTGTGGCAAAAGGAAAAGCGCACGAACTTAACACTTTTACTTCTACTTCTACTTACACTTAGACTCACACTTCTCCCCACCGACCCACGACGACCCCGAAAAGTTTCCACTTCGAGTTTTAACTTTTTCGTGCCCGAAAATTTGAGTATTTCTCATTGTTGTTGACGAAAAGTGCCTGACAAACGTGACAGGACAACAAGAAGACGGTGACATTGATATGAAAAGTGAACATTTTCGTGGAAATTCTCCCATCCAGCCTGATTAGATTGATCGCAATTTAATTAATGAGTTCCTAGCTTGGAAGTTTATACCTTCCACTTACTGGAAAATTAATTGAGTTGCCACAATACTATCGAATCGTATAAATCCCAGCTAAGAGTCTCTTTCAAGAATCATGCTATATCAATTTATTTCCTACTTACCTTAGGTAAAATATTAACTATTATATTTATCAAATGTAGAGCCCATTCCAAGTTGTTGGGCAATCATTCAGTAACCACTAATTATCTCAGCTAAAAGTACTTTTGTATACGATTGTCCCAGCCCTTTCACGTAGGAGTTTTGCGAATGACTTCTGGTAATTTTCCTATTTTGGGACCACAATTAGCTCAAGTGAAAAGCGGTAGAAGAGGATGGGAAATCGTCTGGGGTTGCAGACAAATGACTTAATTACTTTTTCAAGTCGGTTAATTAGTTTCGGCCAAGAGCCAACCAAATGGAACTGGTCAACGAACGATGATAGAAGCACGGACCTGCAAATGTCCAAGAGCGGAGCAAAAACGAGCCAGAAAGTTAAACATATATTACAAGACATTGAAGTGGCGTGCATTGACCCATTGAGTTCGCAGTAGCCAAAAAAAAGAGAGAAAGAAAGACAATATCGAAATGGGGCTAAAACATTTATTGATGCTGTTAACACTATTAGAAGCTTATGCTCTAACCAATTTATTTGGTGTCGTTTGTTCGAAGACAATCCATAAAACTGAACTCGCTGACAGTGGGCACTAAACTGAATTCATATTGCAATTCTTTGGGGATCTTTGGAAATCCCCTTTGGCTTGCTGCAAATTTTATTCGTGCGACAATTAATTTACTTCAATTCAATTTGTTTAATTCGCTTTACAACATGCATTATTAAGCTTATTTCCCTGATTGTCTGATTTAATGTGGGAATGTGGGAACAAATTTCATTGGTCAAATGTCGGTAGTTTTTCCAATCGAATTTACACGCTGCGCATAAATTTCCATTGTTGACCATTGTGCGGAGAATCAAGCCAAAAAAAAAAACCGTGAAATACAATTTATACATAAATTAATGGACTATCGGGGGGCGTGGCTCAGCCTTGAATTTAATGCCGAGCAGTGGGTGTGGTTCGTTTGCCATTGCCCTGCTTATTTTTTGCTGCTGAATTTTCGCTTATTTTCCTTCGATTGTTTTTCCGCATTAACGCGCTCCTCTGCAGCTCTTGAATTGAATGGCCCGGAGTGATTGAAAACAACTGATAGTATCCCGTAGTTCTTATTTAAATAGTACTATAAACTGCAGGAGAAAAAAGGGCGACTATTTAAACTAAAAAAGGGTTTCTCAGTTACAACTCATCATGTAATTAATATGCAAAATGCATTGGTATAATTATCAATTTCTTAAAACCACAAACTAGCAGGCAGATTGAAAATGAAAAACTAAATATAATAGAAGCTGTATTTAAATCGCTGTAATAATGAACATTTACTTGCACGTCATGGGTATCTTATAGTCGACTATTTGACCCTGTGTGCTTTATGCAGACATTGCGTGTTTTATGGGACTATTAAATGGCCGTGGAGCGGGAATAAGATCACTTCGGCTCAGTTCAGTTCAGGTCGGGCTGAAATTAATTGCTTGCCATCTTCAAATTACTCATACGACCCGTCGGCCCGCTCGCTTTTGTTCATCTGCTTACGGCGAGCAACTCCCGTTGGCCTGTGTCATTTACATTAACCGTTTCAGTTACGGCCCAGGCTCCTTTCTGCAAGTCCTTTTGGAGATCCTGCCGGAAGCGAGCTCTCGTAAATTACCTGAATAATGCAAAATAACAATATTTACCCCATTGTTCTCGGCCCCTTCGCTGCCTTTCGTAGGTGTTTCTTTTCTGAAGGAGATAATCTGCTCAGGCTTAAATGGAATTTTAATTATTTTAAGCAACCGAAGAACTTCAGTTCCTTTTGCCAGCGCTGAATAGTTGCGCTCAGCAAATGTAGCGGGTGTAATTAAACTTGAAAAATGTTGGATTTAAGCCAATTAATCGGGTTTTCCTTAGAATTATTATTTTCCATATAACTTATGAAGATATGTGTATATGTGTATTCATCAAATATATTAAAAATGTTAATTTAACTTTTTGTGCAAATGAAATGTGGTATTTTGGAAAACACTGATTTGAAACCTAAAACCCTTACATTTCGAAATTATTTCCCTATTTGAAACTATGCTTCGCACAAAGCGACCAATTTCAATTAATTTAATTCACTGTGGGCTTATGATTAAAACAATGATCCGTGGTGCGGGGTGAGTGGTGGCAATGGATTGTGAATCGGCAGGATATAAACAGTTGTATATGGGTCTCTGTATACCTACAACTGGGCACATCGATAAATGATGATGTTCATTATGTGCGGCGCGTCTTTTGCGATTTAATTAAAGCCTGATGGCGAAAAGGTGTGAGTTGGGAACCGGAGGCACTGGGGGACACGGGGACCAAGGATGGCGAGGGGGGGAGATGGCATCATCGACGAATCATCGATGAATTGGCGTTGCCATTTAATAGCTGATGATGCCGACCGATTGCTGTACATCCCGCCGCGCTGCACACGTTCCAGTTTGTTGCTGCCATCGTGCACGTAATTTCCGTTTCCGTTTCAGCGAACGGCAGCCGGTGACACGCGACAGCTGTTTGCACATACTTAACGCACACATACGCACACACGCACTGCGAGGCGCATCCTCACATACGCACACGGACACTGGGAGAAAACTAGGCGGTTATCTATCATAGATATTGTGGCATTAGGTTAGCTTGATCTTAAGCCAATATATGTATTTGTAGATTTATAAGCATACTTTACTAGTTTTTTAGCCTTGAGTAAGTTTCTCTCTGTGCAGCCACGCACACTCGCACAAAGGCAGACGTACATGTCCTTGGTTTGTTTGTATTTGTGTTACTATGCCATTGACTGCGAATCGGAGCGTGAAGGCCATTACAAGTCTGATTATATTGAATCAAAGATTCAATATTTAAAATTGCACGCACACAACTCAAACACACCACACATACAGACACCCACGCACATCAGTTCCGCTCGGAGTTAACAGTTTTTGCGTCCCCGTTGGAATATATGCATACATACACACATATAAATGTATACATGTATTGCAAATGTTTGTCTGTGTTTCGCTTTATGAGGAATCGAGGTGGAAATGAGTGACTGAATTGGGTGGAACGGAAGTGGAGGGGATGGGGTAAGCAGAAGGGGATGGAGGGAGTTTTCCTGACTTGGCAGCGGAGTCAAGCGGAAAAAGCAAACAATTTTAAATTATTGTTCAAGCACAACGAAGTCAATATTAATAAGTGAACAATTTGGCAACTTTATTTCAGCACTTCATATGTGCCAAAGAATAATAAGCGTGTGGGTACGAAAATAAATAAGTAAGGAGTTTCTCTTGGTATGAAAACCATGAGGTTGTGCGTACTGTATAAATTGTGTTAATTAATTTCATGCACAAATATTTCAGGACTTTTGTAAAATATGACCTAAATTGTTATTAAAGTAGTGACTATTGTATGTTACATAAAATGTTCAATTTTAAAAAGCTAAAAGTAAAGTAATATGGTTGCAGCTGGAAAAGTGTGTGAAGGTCAAATAAAATTTTAGCAGAATATTGCATGATAAGGTGAATAGCTTTAGATATAGTATTACATTTCAAATTATATAACACAATTTAGCAAATAATGAAGTAAAGAAAAAAAAAATAATTATATTTGAAATATCGTGCCTATGTCCTGCCATTCCCATTACCAATAAAATGGATTTGCTGAAACAAAAGTAGGGATATCCTTTTTCCACCGCGGGGTGCCAACGAGAGTTTTCCCTTTTCGTCAACCATTATGAAATGAACAAACGAGGATTTTCCGCACTTAATTGTTATCTTTGCATAAGCATAAACAAAACAATTGCCATTTAATCGCAATGAAAGCGAACTTTTCGCGTCCTTCCAGCAGGGAAATTTAATTACACAACCACTCGCTGCCGCCGCGCAAAGAAAGTGGGCGAAAGCGGGCAAAAGTGGCGCAGTGCGAGGGAAAGTGCTAAGCAATAGGGATAATCCGAAAGGCCTCGCAAGCAGCTCGCCGGCTTACCACGCCAAACATAGTAAGCCAAATGCATGACTGAGTTTTCCCGCCGCCGCCCGATTTTCCCGCTTTTCCCGCCGCTGTAATTACACATGTGTGCGAGCGGGAGAGATTATTGTTATTGTGAATGTTATTTTTATTTGCACGTCAACCGCAAACTCATCCAAGTGAAATTGAAGCAAAAACAAGGCTTAACATCTTAAGGCGGCGCATTGTGGCTGCCTTGCAAAATGATGACAACGCTCGAAGCCGCCCACTTCCGCCAACCACCCTACATTTTCCACCATTCTAAATTTTCCCTTTTTGTCAGCACCGAAAAAAAAACATTTCAAATGCAATACTGCTAGTTCAGTACTTATTTTATGCATTTAATTAAATTTAATTAAATTAAATATGTAAGCTAATTGCTTCAGGATTATCTGTATAATATTTATATTCTGATATCAGAAACAGCATAGGTTTTTCGCTCATTGCACTTGCCGCACTGCCATTTGGCTTGGCTCACACTGCTCCTTTTGTTGCCGCATTTTGCATTTGGGCTTTAATTGTTTGCTTGTTTATTTAGCCTGCCACCTGGCTGCCTGCAGATTAGCACAAAGATTTGATGAGCACACGCTGGGCGAAAAAAAAACAGCAGGATTCGGTGGCACAAAGGACATGCGGGACGGGATGGAGGAGAGTCTCTAGAAATATTGCGCCAGCAAAAATAATTCACTGCAATTATATGGAAATGCTGGGAGTTCCTTTCCCAGTTCGAGTGTTTGTTATGCTGTTTAACTACCCGTAGAAATACGAAAGTTCCCACTGACCGGCTTTTTGGGTATCCTATTTGGATATACAAAAAGTATATTAAGATTTTAATCATAAAGTAAGCAAGTAGATTAACTAAATTGCTTAAACTAATATAGTATTAAATATTCCTTTGTTTTAAGTGGTTTAACAAATAATTTAAGTAGCTAGCTGCAAAAGGGTTGTATTCCAAATTGATTTATGTTTTATTTGGCAAGTTCCAAATGTAATCCCCTATCACATACCCTGGGATAACATAGGATAAGCATCGGGCGCATTCATAAACATTTTTACTTCTCATTTTTTTCGGCAATTTCGTGTAATTGAAAAGCGCTGAGCGGCTTGGAATTCTGCAGTGCTCAAGTTGTGAATGTGGTGGGGGGCGGGGTAAAGTGAAAGGGGGCGCAGGAGAAAGCGGCTAAGGAAAGTAAGGGAAAGTAAAGCAAAACGGAGCAAAGTTTACTTATCATGGCAATGCCGCCATATCCGTCTGGTAATCGAAATTTGCAAAAAGGGATATAGGGATGTGTGCTTACACAGCCACAAAAATGTGCACTGCTAAAAACTCATTCTATCATCATTATAAATAAAATTTATTATTTGTTGAAAACTTCCAAACTAATTTCTATATACAATTTAATGTAACTCTGTAATGATATCTTGATTATATTGAAAAAAACCCAATTACAGCCATCTTTCTCTCAGTGCACACATTACTGCACACGTGTGCGTGCGTTTAGCAGGTGTTTTTGGCCTCTGCTGTTGCCTTCGTCTGAAATATTCATTTGCATCTGAGGAAATTGTTTTGGTTTCAGCTTTGCCGCCTCTTCTTCTCAGCTCATTGAGATTTTCTGGCCATTGTGCTGCCGAATGATGCCATAGGTTTTTCCATTCTTTGCTTCACTTCCCTTTTGTTGTTGCAAGCTTGGAAAAAAAACTGAATTGAAAAATGTAGCTGAAAAGTGAAAATCATGGGCAGCAGTTTAACCAATTTCAGGGAGCATTCGGGATTCCGCAAAACATTCCTCAGAGGCTCAGGCGCCACTTTCGGTTTGGGAAGTGGAAAGTTGGGTGGTGGGGTATTTTGTGTGGTTTGAATTTCTGGTTTCGGCCTTGGCCACATTCCCATTCCGCCATAATTGGCCAATTGTCGGTGTCATTAACATGCCTGTCATTATTGGCAATGGCCCAGACTGCGGCGCTGTGCGGCTGTGTGTCTTTGTGCGGAATGGGTCCGCAATCTCCTGAATATTTCATCAACCCTCCTGACAGCAGCCGAGTGTCGCCGACAATGACAACGTTAAACATCAAATACAACACACAAAAGGTGTTTAAAAATTAAATTAAAGTTAAAAGCTCACAAAATAATGAAATGAGTGAAATGTGCAAAGTACTCACACAAAGTGGTTAAAACATGGCTGTGTCGGTGTGGCAACAACAAATGCCGATTACAGTGCGCAATGCACTGTGCGAAAAAGCGTTGCAATTACATAACTCAAATAGCCATGTATTACATTTAAGAACTGTGGTTAATATAGATAGTTTTGCGAATGAAAAACATCAAATAAAACATTTATATTTGCTGGAATTTGAAATTTAGCACTATGGAATGTATTTGAATCAAAATTTCGAAACATATTTTCCAAATTTGTAATATTTATATTTTATATCTTATATTTTTCTTGAGTGCAGCAGGAAGGACAACAAGCAAAAAACACATCAAATGGCAGCGCTCGGCGGCAACAATAAAATCGCGGTGACAATTCAATTAAATATTTCTGCATAAATTTTCAACGCTTGCAAAAAGCCGCTTGAGTAGCCGCAAAAGCATGAAAAGCCTGTGGGCGAAAAGCGCATGGGGGGGTGGTGGAAAAACCGCCCACATTTCGAGTGAGTGAGAGCGAAACAAACAATCAAACCACAACGCCTATCGGGGTAGGAAGTGAATGATTGAATGACAATTGCATTTGCTCGCTTGTTCGGTCAATTCCTTCGTTTCCTTTTTATTTTTTTTTATTATTTTTTTTTATTCCCCTGACCAGTTTATGCGGTGCAAAGTTCACACAAAATGGGAATAAAGCTGGCAAAACCCTCGGGCCGTCGGAAGTGAGTGGCAAGCAATTAACGCTCAATTGGCAGCAAACCGCACCTGCAAGGGTTCATCTTCGCGCGTTTTTCAACGGAAGTCCTGCAGATTGGCAGAAAGTGACGAAAACGGTAAGGATTTTAAGCGTATTATAATGCGGTTAGCTTCGAAAACCGCTTTTTATGTGCATACACATGCATATCAAGCACTTACTGCAGCTGAACCAAAATAATCCTTATACTCCAGTGCCCCAAAAAGTATGCTACAATTTCTGTCTTTCTAGATCGCGCGACTCACAGAAAGAGAGCAGAGAACTGCAGCCCGCCACTGGCACTCTACGTCCACCCGATAAACACTCGGTCTCTAGGCACCCCGTGTTTTTTGACACCCTACTTGCGGCAATACAAAATATTCGAGTGTTTTACCAACGTGGTGTTTTTGTTACGAGTAAAAAAACCACCCGAGGCCTGCTGCGCAAGAGCCGTTTGGGTGAGTGGACGCACAGTCAACGATCGGCCGCAGGTCATTTTTTGTACGCCTAAAATTTGTATGGGTGGAAGCGCGACGGGTATAAGAAATGAAGGGTAAAAGGGAATACCCAAGAAAAATTTCGTGCTCATGTCTTTGCTCTTTAATGTACTCAATGGGTGCCACCCGTTTCGAATCATTCCCTTATTAATTTTTCACACGTCGCTACCTGAATACTCTAATGACAAATATTCTTATATAAAGTCATTTTTGAAATGAATTTTGTGACAATATGTACTATTATTTTTACTATAATCTATATTTAAATAACAATAACGTTAATAATATATATAATATATAATAATATATAATATAATATATATATATATATAATATAATAATTAAATTACATTTATAAATATATTAATATTATATAATATAATAAAATATAATATAATATATATAATTATAATAATATATAATAATAAGATGAAGGGCATATTATACAAAGTATTCGACAAAGTCTAGAGCCACGCCGAAAGAATAGTGTGTAAACGTATGGAGTGTAAAACGTATGGAGTTACGCATCTTGTCTGTGACTCGACTATCTACAAGACCACCCGAGTATTTTTAGAAACACCCGAGTATTTTTGGAAACACCCATGTGTTTAACGGTAAACCCACAAGTGTTTTTGTCACTCATCCCTTTTTAGGCATTTGTCTTTTTCTGACTGTTTGTCTTCTCTACCCTCCGTTATGGGTGCCGAGTATGATCGGCACCCGCGACGCAGGGCACCGTATTGATTCGGGTGCGCGCACAACGGGGTGTCTTGTCTGCATGTGCAGACGTATACTGTGTGTTTGTAAGTACCCGCGATGTGCGTGGCGGGTAGCACTCGCACAGAAAATTGTTGGGTGTGAGTCGAGTGGCTAAAAATGCCACCTTTGCAGTTCTCTTTAAGAGAGTACACAAAAAGAGAGGAGAGACGAGTGCTAAAGAGAAATTGAAGCAGGACTATCAGCAGGTTAGTCTTCCAACTTGGTCAAAACAGGTGAGTCGTGTGTATGTGTGAGTGGGGGGTGGGGGTTATATTGTCAAGTGGTCAAGTGCTCAAGTGCTCGCTGACAAGCTCGTTGACAAATTTTTCAGAGCAGCATATCCGGCGTATATAGAAATGATAACAATAAAATATCGCCGAGAAAAAAAATGCGTAAAAATTTTCGCCCGCAAATTGTCCGCACACTATCCTGTCGCAAGTTCCGTTCCACATATACACACGTACATCTGTGTGTGGTTGTGTGTGTTGGCATCCTGCTCGTCCGTGCTGCTCGTTCGCATTTCCAGCGACAACAACGAGCACCGCATTTTGCGGTTTTTCGACAATTCGTCAGACATTGTTGACACCGTGTCTGAAGTCTAATGTCTGATGTCTGAGCAGGTTCGTTGTCGTTGTCGTTGTCGACCGATGCGGTTGCTTGGATTGTCCGCTACACGTTTCCTCCTCAGTTACTTTGGGTTTGTTTTCCCAATACCCTGTAATCCGGCCGAGTCGCGGGTATGCACCGCCCAGTGTTTTGTTCAAGCTTCATAAGAACTACAAATCAACTTTCGTACGTTTTATGATATAAAGTACAATATTCTAAACTTTTTACAACACTGAGCAATTATGACAAATTAGTTAGCTTCCATTACTTATTTCATTCACATTTTCTGATGTTGGAATTAATTATAGAAACTATGTAACAATAAATTCCCATTAATTTTTGGCACATTTGAATTGATTCATTCATATATCTTTACATATAAAAATAGTTATAAAATATTTATATTAATTATTAATTAAGGAAATTTAAAGGAAACTCCATTGATTGTAACGTATCCTCATATTTCTTGTTTAGAATATGGTGTAACTTGTACCGGGAATTCTTCAGTTTGAAATACCCCACTGTGCGTGGTGAAGTGAATTTTTGTAGCAGTTTGTAGCATCTGCAGGAGAGGCAAAAACACGAAACCACAGGTGAGATTTGTTCAGTTTATTTATTTCATTTGAGTTGATATTTTCCCTTGGCTTTTGCGAAATTTGGCTGGCATTTGGCAATTAGATTTATTGCCGGTCGGAAGAGTTTCCAGTTCGAAGTTAAAATAAAAAAAAAATCAAATGGGGTAAAAGAGGTTTTGGTTTACGTTTAGTTTCCGCTCTGAAACGCTTTCCAAAATATTAATTGGTAAATTGGGTGCCGCCAGTGAGTTTTTGGTGATTTGTTATGTTATGTCATGTTACCGCCACCTAAGCCGATGCAAAATTTCCATGACATAATGATAAAGTTCTTAAAAACGGAATGCATAACAAAACAGATTTAAGCAGATGTTGCTGTTGTGTGTTCATAAATTTGTGATGTTCATGAAAAATGTCAATTTTTATTCTATTATTTTCTATTCTATTCGCTTGCTAATCCTGCTTTTCGTTTCGCCAAATCCCCTGTAAAACAATTTTTGTTCCGCGCCACCCTCTCCCTTTATTGTTTACAATTTTCCCTCTGTTCTATATATATATATATATATTGTATATTTTTGTGTTTGTTTGGTTGCAGTTCCGGTTACTTTTTGTTACCATTTTGGCTCACCTGCTCATGTTGACGGCGGTGTGTAAGACCTTTGTAAGTCGCTTCATTTCGCTTTTGTCGCCGCTCTCCCGCCGTTTAACCCTCATTCCACCCACCCACACCAATCCCCCCCAAAAACCCCTAACCCACCCAACTGAGTGCAGGACACATGGCAAGTCCTTGCCGCTGAGCACCTTTCGCAGACATGTTTTATGCCACCTGCTGTTGCTGCCGCTGCCGCTGCGGTTCCAAACACCGTGTTGTACAGTGTCTGTTGCTTGTTTTATGTTTTCTGTTGTCTGTTGCTTTCGGGATCTGGTTCTGGTTTTGGTTTGGTTTTGGTCACTGGCTTAAATGGTTATGTCCTTTTTTTATGTTCACAGCTCTGGTCGTTATGAATTTTTCAATTTTCTGCCATTTTTGCTGCCCCAAAATGTGGCTGTTGCCAGTTGTTGCTGCCGTTGCAAGTTGCTATTGCTTTCGCAGCTGTTAACTTTGTTATGGTTGCTGATGTTGCCCTTGCAGTTGCACTTGCAGCATTCGCTGCTGCATTTGATGTTGCTCTTGGCACCAATGTTGCAACTGTTGCTGCTTTTGTTTAGGCCGATGTTGCTGGTGTTGCAGCTGCTGTGCTGCCACAAGTTTACACGGACTTCCGGCTTCTACGACATAAAACATTCAATAAATTGCGTTGCAGACAGCAAGGAATCCATCCATCGCTTTTGGTATATTTTCTATTGCTTTATACAACTTATGCTGCATGTTTTTCAAACTTGCTCAAAATTTAAAACCGACTTTGATGTTGAATTGATGCACATTCTACTTGTTTTCGATTCGTTGGTTTAGTTTCTCAAATCCAGTGGCTTTTCGCTGCTGCGAATGCTGCTCTTGCTGTTGTTTTTCCAGTGCAACTGATGGCTGTGTTATCGCTGATGTTGCTGCTCTTATTGTAGCTGCAATTCGCTTTGCTGTTGGACCCACTGGTTTTTCAATTGCCGCTGTGCAACAGCATTTTCAGGTGTTTAATAGTTGTCGAGTTCATTTGCAATATGCCAGCCGGGGGGGAAATGGTCGGCGCGGGGGGGAGCGGGTGCATTAGGGGCGTGGCGGGCGGCAAGTCAAGTGAAAAATGGGAAATTCAGGACGGGAGCTGGCATTGTTTCTTTAATAGGCCGATGGCCATGTGGCGGCGCGGTTCACCAGCTCTTCAGTGCACTGCAAGAAAATAAAGTTACAAAAGTAAAGTATCGAAAGTAAACTGTACATAGCAAGGGATATGATATAATAAGAACTTAATAATTAATAACAAAATATACGATTTATTAAGCATTACAAATATGGAGCACTTCTTCAACGCTTCTATGTTTTTGCAGTATATACAAGAGCTCAGCTATTTGGATGCGCTTTTTTTCCAGTGTACTTGTATCCCGAATTCCTGGCTGCCCTGCTTGAATTGCCATCGACAGGTGCCCATTGCATTCATTGCACACCTCTCCGTAAAGCAGTCATTGTCCTGAATGTGCTAAGGAGTGTGTAAATGTGTGTGTGTGTTTGTGCGTGACTGTGTTTGTGTGTGTGTGGGCAGGATTCCAGTCAGTATTGTCCTTTTTCGGCTTTTGCGGCTTTCGTTTTTCATCCGACAAACTTTTGCATCGGATAGACCGAGTCGAGTTTACCAATTATCAAAAATATAATTTTAATTATACATTCTGAATTTGTGTGAGTCCATGAAATTGGAAACTTTCTCGCCCATAACACCCGAGAGAATTTCCCTTTAAATAAGACAAAACTTTCACTGGCTAAATCGTGGCAAAATTTTTGTTTGTTTTTTTGCCAAGCTTCGATTGAAGCCAGTGAGTGGATTCAATCGGTTTGTGGACTTTGCAGTACTTAAATTCTTATAGAAAACTTGCTAACAGCCATGGAGATTGTGACATTGATACTGAGTGACTTCTAGCATGTCTACAATTAAATTACAAATCTGTATAATAATGCATTGAATTGAAATCAGTTAAATGGAAATATATTAAGGCTTCTGCGCATTATTGAATTTGTACAAGAGAATTATAGTATGCAAATGTTGTATGAACAAGCCACAATAATGCGTTTATCGTATCTTCACATAACTATAGTATTTTGTAACATTTATTACTCATGGCAATTCACATTCAAGACAATGAACTAATTGATCTTTCGATTTGTTAAGGACATCATGTTCATAATTCATGTAAAAGGCAACAGTGTCATAAATTGGCAAAATCTATGGGATGTGGCAAATTTAATGGCAACCCCCCTCCACCAAAAATAAGCAAACATTTAAGTGCAAATATTAAAACAAAGAACATGGAAACCATCTACCCCATAAATACAATCTTGGAATCTGGCAAATAGACTCGTTTATCGGCATGGATATGTGTGCAGACCAGAGAACTGCAAGGCTGGCATTTTTTGCCACTCGACTCACACCCTACAATTTTGTGTGCGGGTGCTACCCGCCACGCACATCGCGGGTACTTACAAACACACAGTATAAATCTGAACATGCAGACAAGACACCCCGTTGTGCGCGCACCCGAATCAATACGGTGCTCTGCGTCGCGGGTGCCGATCACACTCGGTCACATTACCGTTAAACACATGGGTGTTTCCAAAAATACTCGGGTGTTTCCAAAAATACTCGGGTGGTCTCGTAGATAGTCGAGTCAAAGACAAGATGCGTAACTCCATACGTTTTACACTTCATTACACTTAGTATTCAGCTAGCGAAGTGTGAAAAATTACAAGGCAATAATAACGGGTGGCACACATTGAGTCCATTAAAGAGCAAAGACATGAGCACGAAAATTTTCTTTGTTATTCCCTTTTACCCTTCATTTCTTATACCCGTCACGCTTCCACCCATACAAATTTTAGGCGTACAAAAAATGACGTGCGGCCGATCGTTGACTGTGCGTCCACTCACCCAAACGGTTATTGCGCAGCAGGCCTCGGGTGGTTTTTTTACTCGTAACAAAAACACCACGTTGGTAAAACACTCGAATATTTTGTGTTGCCGCAAGTAGGGTGTCAAAAAACACGGGGTGCCTAGAGTACCGAGTGTTTATCGGGTGGACGTAGAGTGCCAGTGGCGGGCTGCAGTTCTCTGGTGCAGACACCCACAATTACTGTGGACCGAGATATATACTTGGATATCATTGGATTGGGCTTGCATAACTATGGACCAACTCGTTGATTATGTAATTAAGGCCTTTGAGTTTGTCTGCGCTCGGACCGTTGCGTTTACATTTGCGTTTGCCAGTGTCCTTAGATCCTTGGAGACGTCTGATTAATAATTGCAGTGGTCGATTAACACTTAAAAGCGTTGATTGCGAATAAATTTGCGGGCCAGGCGGGAAAGTGAAATTCTTTTGCAAGCAACGTCCTTTGGGTGCGGTTCCTGGGACTTAACGCATATCCTTGTTATTACGGTCATGACTCGTACATTGCTGCTAATCACACTCGAAGGCATTACACACATTGGATTCGAAAGGCAAATAATAACGCACAGAAGTCGGGCGATAGGCGGATTGGGTGGGTGTGTGGGCAAATACTCGGCCAAATTATTCCTTACTGAGGCAACAGGCAGCTTCTGCCGGCATTGTTGTTGTTCCTGCTGTGGGCGTTGCTGTGTGTGTGTGTGTGTGTGTGTGTGTGGGTGGGTGTTGGTGCTACTCTTGTTCGGCTCTTCTTGTTCGCATCTTACTCATTTGGTTGTAACTCTGGCAACCTTTGACCGCCTTTCGCTGTTGTTGTTGCTGCCCTGTGGCCTGTGAAAGCGGCAAAATAGCAAAATAGAACAGCAAATTGAAGCAAAGGAACGTCTCGACCCCGAGTCCCCTCCATCCAGCGCATCCTGCCCATCGCACCCATCCTGCCCATCCTACCCATATCCTGTGGCCTCGCACAATGCGGCTTTTGGTCTCAGTTGTCCTAGGTCCTTCTCCTTTCTGCTTTCTCCATTCTCCGTGGTCTTTAGTCCCAGATCCTGATGCAAAAACGCAGCCATGGCGCTGCTTTTTGTCCCTTCGCTTCGCAGGCAACACTTTTTTACGTTGGAATTTCAAGCTGGCAGACTCAAAGGATACTCTTTGCGTAAGGTTAATTGGGTATTAATGTGATTACATCGATTTTAAGTCACAGCTGTCGGCTTGTTTCAGTTTGCATTCGAAACTTCCGTTTATTTTACATTATTTTGCTAGCGTGCTAAGCTTTGGAGATGTAATTAAAATAAGGACAACTTCTCTTTTGGTTTGCCTTTCGTTTAAAACTTAGTCTGGTGATCAAGTAAGTGTAACTACAACCTACAATTGGATATTTTGATGTGTAATGGAAGCAATAATAAATTTTAATAACATAAGGTTGTTGGTTATAATATTATGTTATTTATATGCCTTCATTCTAAGCATCTGCTTAACTATCTATATACTATAAGGATAATGGTTTAGGCTTTAAAGTTAGTTAGTTAGAAGGAGTATTAGATGAAAGGTTTTTACTTTTATTTTAGGTGTTTAACGCGTTCTGTCATAGCAACGCTTCGAAAGCTAATATAAAGGCAATTAAGAGTGTCTAGAGAAACTTCACGTAATCTGCGGGATCTCAAGTTATTAAAAAATGTTGTAATGAAGGGAATGTAGTTTTTAAGAGACCCCAGAAGTCGTTTTTTTATTTCGCACACATTTCGTAGAATGTATGCAAACGAATCGCAACGGAAACATCAAATCGCTCGAGGCTTTAAGAAAACCACATTCACAACAGTTTCCACAGTCTGTGATCCAGGAATGTCATTTGACATTTCACCAAAAAAAAAAAAAAAAAAGAAGAAGAAGAAGAGAATAACAACAAAAACATAAAGAAATAAAAATATAACCAGAGCAAATAAAATAAAATATTTTGCGAAGAAGCCGAACAAAAAATGAAGACAGACTGTGTTGTCCTTGTCAGCGTGGCTACAACTTCCTTGGCCCAGGACGACGTCGGAAGTGCCAGCGGAAATGAGTAAAAAACCTACAACTCACTCAAAATTCCCGCTCACTCCCGTCTCACTCGCACTCGAGCGAAGGGAAATTCCGTTTCGAGTGAAATTCGGGCCACACACGAACGCACTTCGGCTGCCGTCGGCCATTGCCTCGTATTCCCACTCACTCGACATTGAGCGTTTGTGGAGCATCCTCAGAGATGCCAAATATTTGGGGGGGAAAAAGCCGAATATAATTATTTCATAATTTCTTAAGATTCGTATGAAGCCCGTCCACTTTCAACGAAGTCTAACGTTTTGGTGAAATGTTATGATAAAATGAGTTTCAGTGTGCAGTGTTTTAAAATGAATCGCACTATTTTTTGGCTTTTTACCATATCAAATTGTGCATATATATTAAAATGAGCATGAAAATGGGCAGCCAATATATGTTGAAGTCAAGAAATACATCTCTAAATCGAGCAGACGTGTGCCATTATTTATTTTTATTAAGGTTTTACTTATTATTATAATATGTATAGGAAATCAAGACAAGATTGATCACTGTAAGTTTTCATATTCATATTTTTGCTTAAAAGAAATAATTAAGAGCTCCGTCATAAAAAGTACTGCCATTTTGAGAGGCCAGAAAAATAGGTAAGATAGTCTTACCACGAATTAATATCTTCAGATCTTTGATGGTAATTTCTTTAATGTAGTTAACT
Organism: Drosophila sechellia; assembly: GCF_004382195.2. Classification (NCBI taxonomy): domain Eukaryota; kingdom Metazoa; phylum Arthropoda; class Insecta; order Diptera; family Drosophilidae; genus Drosophila; species Drosophila sechellia. The sequence continues at coordinate 13,249,940 of NC_045954.1, forward strand.
TTTAAGTGGCTTTGCAATCACACATTTTGAATTATCATAGGGGTATGCAAAATTATTAGCTTTTAATTTTTCAATTTCTTATCAGGAAATTAATTTTCAAGAGTGGAAAATGGACAACAATTATTAGATTCTTGCAATTACTTTTTTATGGTGTGATCTTCTAAAAGTAGACATTTTTGATTAATACGTATCCTTTTTTTACACAAGTAGAATCCAATTAGTTTATTATAAAGCTATGTTGGTAAATGTTAATGATTATTAGTATTACAAAGAACTCATATAGATGTTGTGAAAAATAATCACTCAATTTATGGTAGATACATAATAAAGTAGCAATACAAATACAATCCCTTTTGGTTGATTGAATAGAATAAGACAGTAAGCGAGCGGCAGCCGGAAAAACTAGCCAGAGTTGTCGGCAAAACTGGCTGAGTGCGCAGCACTGGCGGGTCGACAGCAGCAGTGGCAGCATCCGCCGTGGCAGCGGCAACAGTCGAGCGGCAGACTCGATGCGGCAGAGCCACAGATTCCGACATTACGTATACGCCCAGTCTACGTCGAGTTGGCCACGTGTACGGACACGCGGCGCGGTTCGCTTTCTCCGGTGACAGCACATTCGATATTAACGTTTCACTACCAAAAACTTCGCGATTGGCTGCTAATAGAAAAACAGCAGAGATACGATTTGGAAATCATAAGGTTTTGCTTTTGTTCAAAAGAAATACAAATTTTTTTTGTTTGGTTTTTTGAGTGCAGTGACAGTGCCAGTGTGAAAGTGTGTGTGTGTGTGAAGCTTGCCGGCTTGAAAAATGCGCGCCAAAAATTGAGAAATTTTCGCGGAGCGCAGCGGCAACAAAAACAAATAAAAATAACATTTCGCAACGCAGCCAAAGGAGGAGACAACACACAAATAGTAATATATACATATATAAAAATTAAACATATGCACAAATACATATATGTTAGATGACAGCTTTGCAATGTAAACAAATTGTATTTCCGTGTTTTCTTCTTAAAATAACAAATCTATTTGCCGATATTGACCAATTAATTAGTGGGCTAGTGACAATATTAAGTTGCAAAGGATAACAATTTGTATTAAATATACATCGTAAAACAAATACATATGTATACGCTGCATTCAGCATAATAGGCAATAAATATGGTTGCGAATATATTAATCAAATCAAGGCATTATGGCTGTGGTAGCTGAATGAAATTAGCATAAATCAAGCTTCAGTGGTCCAGAGGGCATATTAGTCTCTTTAAGCCTGTATTTTGTAAAAGTTGTTTGGTTTAAGCCAAATAATGGAAAGGAAAAGTGGATGTGTCATAAAAATTCCTTTTGAACAGAAGATGTCCATTATGCGGATACTAAAGCAATTTAATCTAATCTCTTTTAATTTTATTTTAATTATTTATATAATTAATTGTTAATTTGCTCAGCACTTTCGGATCGAATATACTTGCTATTGAACATTTCTAAACATTTTAAAAAAGTGTTCAATTTTTTGTTGTTATTTATTTTTCTCATATAAGCTATATGTTGAAACATTTCGAATGAATGTTTAATTTAAACTATTTTGTCGCATTCGTTTGGAAACTTCGACCGTATTTTCTATGTATCCCGTATAGATAAGTTTGGGGCCACTTAGCGAATTGGCGGACATATTTTTAGACATAGCCCAAATAGTAAAAAACAAGAGCAGAACGAGTAAGCGAAGAGGGAAAATTGTATAAAAACCGACGACAAGAACGCAGTGGCCATAGAGAATTGGGGAAAAATGAGAGAAATTCATTAATAAAAGACAGCAACAAAAACAAGAGCAAAAATTAAACGGCTGCCATCAGGCTTTCCCCCTTCTCTCACCAATTTTCCCTTCCGTTTTTCCCGCTTTTCCTTGTCCGGCACAGCTGTGATCACACGAAGAGAAAGGCAAAAAAAAAAAAGCAGGAGAAAATTCGGAAAAAATGAAAATGAAAATTATTACATATGCGTAATGGGTATTTTGTGTTGTTGCTGCTGTTATTGAAAAAAGATTTTCCAAGCTAACAACTACAACAATTCCGTTAGCGGCAACTTTGACGAAGGTTTTCCTTCGGCTTTTCTCTAAATACCCTCGCAAATACGCAGTGTTTTAGGGAGTGATGAACTATGCTATTAAGTTAAATAAAGAAATAGCATGCAAACAATATTAGTTATTTGGGCTTGCAAAACAGAAAACAATCTATATTTATTCAATAAGTAGATTGAATAAATTAATTGTTTAAGGGGTATTTGGTTGGTGTTAATTGTCCATTAACTTAATTTCCCTGTGTGTTTTTCTCTGTTTTGTCGCCGTCTCAATGAATTCACTAGACTTCCAATCGTCCCATCTCTTTCGCAGGCTGTGCAGCCGTCTCTCTCTATCGGTGGCTGACAAAGTTTTGCATTATGTTCATCTCGTCTGGCGCTCTCCTATATCCCATTCCCACATATGTGGCTCAAGGCTATCTTATACACGCACTTTCAGCGCCCTCGTCGATTTCTTAGTTTTTCTTCTCATTTTCCATTCATTTTTGCTGCTCCCATTTTGGTTTTCTTAAATTTTTTCAGCATGTTGCCCACATAAATTTGGGCGAGGCAAACAACATTCTTGTGGTAAACTTTTATTCACTAGGGTTTTTTTTTTTGGGGGAACTTCGATGGTAATTAATGGCATGTTGACCAGCTGATAAAATATGGAAAAGGATTATTTTTGCATTTTAAAGGCTAAAGTATGAGTTGTTACTCCAAATAAAATCTTAATTCACAGAATTTCTGCTTTGCATTATCAATTTGTTTTAAAATTCATGAAGAAAGTATCCATCATTAATGTTTAATGGCAATATTTATTTGTTCTCCGTATTTTCTTAGTGTGATTATATTGTTTTTTCGATTTTCTTTTGCGATCCTTTTAATTTTCTTAGCCATGTTGTTATTTCCCTTCTAGTTTTCCCGCATTTGACTCCATTTAGTTTTATCTCTCTGCAGTTGTGCTGAGATTAGATTTTTTCAATTTTTGAAACCATTTATTTCAATAAAATTAAGCCAAAAGTTTTTGTTGTTAAGCCCAAACTTCCTTTGGCGATTTTGCCGCTTTCGGTTAGCTTAACTGCCTTCCGCCTCCTTTGACCACCCATTTCCTTTGTGTCCCGAGCAACAGGTCCTCTCATTTGCTGGGATTTCTTCTTATTTATTATTTGTGTCTGTGCGTAGTATTTTCATTGCTTTATTCCCCGCATTATTTTTGGCCACAGAAAAGTCGGGTCTTAAAGCCTTTTTGCATTGTGCGGCATTTTCGCAGCGATTTCCCGTGGAATGTGAAACTAATTGCAGCTGGACTTGGGTGGTTGGAAAACGCAATGGCATACAACTAATCAGAACGGAAAAAGAGCAGAAAAGCCTGCAAATGGGTATGGGAATGGGCACTTTTTTTTTGGGCTGCTGGAAAAGCCAAAAGAAAAACGATTTCAATAAATGTCATAAATTTGCCCGACAACTTTACAAAGGGGCGGAGGAAGTGGAAAAGCAAAGGAAATGGCTTTTCCACAAACCAACCCGCCTCTCCCCCTGATTATCGTCTGCTTTGCTGTCGGCTTGTAATCGCTTTCATTACAGCAGAAAAAGGGAGAAAAAGAAAACTGACCAAATATAATAAAATAAAAAAATAAAAAAAAAGAAGAGAAAGAAAATCCAGACCGGGCCAGGCAGTAGCGAAATGCAAAATGCCATGAAAATGGAAAACCAACATGGCCATTTCCACAAGGAAAGAGACGGCCTGATAAAGTACTGCTTTCACTTTTTGGCTTCTACTCGTTGGCAGTAATTTATTTGATTATTTTTTCGCATTATTTTTATTTATAATGATGAATTTAAACTGCTGTCCTGCGAAGAATAGATCTTTCAGAAATATTTTAACCACTTTACAGCGGTTTCGTTGGGATTTTTCTTGTCTTTTGTGTATATGATATTTATTTTTTTTTTTACATTGCGGTCACTGCAGAAATTTGGGCCACAACAAAGCCAAAGATGTAAAGTGAAAAATCTCATTTATATATAGGTAAATGTTGTGTGTATCTGCACATTGTCATGGGAGCTGTCGGCTATATGACCTGATTGCGGTTGTGCCTTCAGATCTTAAGTGAATGTTTCAGGAAATGAAAAACAATGGTGCACAAAATCATCCTCAATGTCGGTCTGAAATGGTATTCAGAAAAGCTTAGAATGTCAAGTGCAAAAATATGGAATAAAGTACTTAAAGTTTACCTAGGTCTTTGCTACCTCAAAACTACAGAAAGTTTAAGCTTATACATGTTTGAAGAACAATTGGATAAATGATTAGATGGTATATAAAACAAATAGCTTTATTTATATTTTTTAATATATAGCTATATTACAGCAGTGAAATTTAATATAGAGAGGATAAATGCCTAAGGCAACAAACTGTTATTTTGATAGCCGAAAAGTTATGATCAATTAAAGTATTTTTGCAGCAAGTTCCCCAAGGTAAATCGCTCGACAAATAATTCGACATCTGTCCCGCTGGGCAGCTGTGTATTTAATTTTTGGCAAATTTGCTAAATATATGCGCTCTATGATTTCATATCATGTTCGGTATTAAAATGCACTTGTGTTTCCGTACGCAAAATGGCTATTATTTGCCAGCTTTGTGTGCGCAAAATTCGAAACATGAAATTGGCCAGACTGCATTGTCAACGAAAAATATTTGAAATTGTGTCTAATCTTTTGCGTTTTAAAACAAAGTACTATTCTCTTTGTTGTTATCAGGTGTATGTTTGTATGTATGTATATGCATGTTGGTTAAATTAGCGAGATTACTAAACAGTCGGCAATATCGATGCCACACAAATGAAAATACATTACTAAAGGTGGACTGCGACGTCGACGGCGACTTTGACGTCAACCTTCGCAGCAAACTAAAAGAATTTGGTTCAAGTGCCAAATGAAATATTGACTAGGCAACGAGGATGGCGAGGATGAGACGCGAAGACTGAGAAACTGGGAGACTTTGAGACTCTGAGAAACTGAGAATCTGGGCATATATATATGGCGCGTGTGTTACCAGCCAGCCAGGCAGTTCGCCCATGCCACCCAAATCAACCCAATCGCCGACGCATCTCGTGGATGCTCTAAAATAATAATAATACACATGGCTAATATTTATGCCTTATAGACTACGTGGTAGCGGGCGGGTCTATACGTTACTCGTCATTTGCATTTAATGGAAGCATAAATATAATTAAGGTGTCTGCTGCGCAGATGCGGTTATTATACGCAAAATTTTATGTTTGCTTCCAAGGCGAAGCTGATTGCTAGGAAATGCTTAAGAAATTATTTAAATTATTGGAAGTGCTAATATGTTAAATAGTTTAAAGTAAAATTAATCAATTTATTATATTAAAGAGGTATAGAGCTAGCTGCATGAAGTATAATTATTACTTTTAAAAAGTCACAATTGTAGGCAAATATTTATTTGATATTTTATTTTATATTTTAATATTATGAAGAGGGTATCCAAGCGGTCGTTTCTATGCATTTTTCAAGTTCGTCGCGTGTTCCGCCTGCGAGAGCAACGTCTGCTGCTGCTGCGCCTGCTGCTGTTGCGTCTGATGCTGCTGCGTGTTGCTGTTGCTGCTTCTGTAGTTGCGACAACTACATAAACAGCTGTCATGGCCCTGCGACCGCTGCAGATTCGCCTCCGCTTTGGTACTCAGCGTTTTGAAAGCGTTTCGCCACCTCTCTCTCTCACGCACTCTCGCCGTCTCTTTCCGTCGGCCTCGTGGCGTCTGCCTCTTTCTAATAATAAATTGCCAAAGAATTCGTGCTGTTTGCCTGCAGCGGCGGCAAACATGTCTGCTTTTTTATTTTATTTTGCCCTCGCCTTAAAGGTGCAACATCCAAGTCATTTTTCACTTTCGCTTTTTAGCCGCATACATACATACTCATATACATATATTTAAGTATTTTTCCCGACCATTGCTGTTGTTTCTGCTTTTGTTGTTAGCGATAATCAGCTTTAACATAATGTGAATTTCCGAGCACTTGGGGAATTCTCGGTTGGCTATAAACTTGCATACATGGCGCATTAAAGACGCCAAGGTTGCCCCAACATACTCGTACAGTGTCTAACCGCTTTGTTAGCCAATTCGTGACTTTAGGAAGTTTTTGCTGAATATTTTGGTCAAGTAAAAAATGCGGAATTGTTTTCAGTTTAATCTTGGCTTTATTTACTTGCTAACTAAAAACACATGGACTTTCCTTTGGCTGAATTTCATCACAATGAAAGGGCATTTTTGCATAAATTGCGTTTATTCATTTGTTTGTTGAATTTCGAATTTTGATTTCAGCTAACACCTTTTGTCAGAATCACTAAACTTGCATGCATTTTCACATTTGTGTTCGTTATACATTCAAAAGCGTTCAATTACACTTAAAATATTTATTAATAATTGGAATGAATAATTTGAAGAAAGTGCAATGCGGAACCTCTTGAATTTTTCTTTTAAATATTATCACTTTGATTTCCGTCCGTATACTTTTGCGGCTGTGGAAATTCTTGGAAATTTGTGCCGCCAAAAAGTTTTCGTCATCCTCTTGATCGCGAATGCTCTTAATTGAATTCGTTTGCCTGCACCGACGAAATATATGTATGTATGTATGTGGGGAAAATAAAATAAAATAATATTTGAAAATCGCATTCGCAAATTGTGCAAGTTGTACGTGTTTGTTGCTGTTTTTGGCCTAATTGTTGTTGTTATTGCAGCGGAGGACAACGGTGGGAAAATGAACTGAGATGCAGAAAGTTTTTCCCTTCCGTTGAGCGTTTTTCAATTGCTTCGAAAACTATTTTACTTACTCCCAACTTGCACTTACCAATGGTGGAAAACTTTCCACAGTAACTGTATGCCAGCGAGGGGACGTTGGGCGCCATATAAAATGCCATAGAGCACAGAATAGTGGTACTACTAGGGGATTCTTCAAAAATCATTTATACATTATCTGCAGTTTAAAGCATAAAGCATAATAGAAATAAAACATATTTGGAAGTTTTCTGCTCCAGGATTGCCTTTAAAATTCAATTCGTATTGTATCCATTTTACGCTCTATTATTTTGAGCACAGCTGTTCTAACTACGTCTATATGTGTCTGCCCGAGATATTAATTAATAATTGAAAAAGCGGAGCTCGTTACAAACCGCGGCACTTTCGGGCCCCAAATATCCTGGCGCAAAAGGACTCCTTACCCCGTAACCACGCCCTGGGGGCATCCGTGAGTGTGTGCAGTTTCAAGTTTAATTTAAAGTTTAGTTGTAATTTTGAACATTTTTCGTTGCGCGGGCAATTAAAAATTCAACGCGCAATCTACAAAATGAACCCCCCAAACGAGCCGTAAGCAAAAATGGAAGAAAAAATGCCAAAAAAAAAATGAGGAACAGAAAAAGAAAAACGGCGACGGCGGCGGAAAAATGTGAAAATTTTTTGTTCCAGCCTGGAGGAGTCATTTGGCAGCTTTCCAGGACTCTCTATTTTATTTATTTATTTATAGGATCTGTCTTAATTCGCACCACACAAATAAATGATGAACGTTTTCCGCTTAATTATTTGCAGGATAATCTGAAGTGCATGGTCGTCGGCATTCGCAAATCTATGGACTGGCAAATTAAAAACTAAATGACGCATGATTAACAAACGATCTGCTGTTCGTCGTCGGGATTTTTGCGGTAAGTGTTAAATATGCTTATTAATTAATGCCGCAAAATATCCGCAAAAATCCAACAAAATTAAGCGCCTAAAGCCGAAAAATTTGAATCGCAAGGGTGTTTGATGTTTGCTTGTAAACCATAAATTAAGCGGCCACAAACAATTGCCCTTGTTAGCTTCACATTTAATGCGCAATTATTAATGAAATAAATTATCTAAAAAAATATGCAATTACTGGAAAAAAAATTCCATAAAATAAAATACACAAGCCAAACGTATGCGTTCGTTTTAAATTCGCCTAGAACTAGCTTAAATGGAATTTAAGCAAATGAATGAAATGCATTTACGTTTGGCATAATATCGTTCGTATGATTTGTATTTAAATTAAAACCATTTAGTAACTTTGTATTTATTTACATTTTGAAAGGAAAGGGTGCTTTTTGATTATTTTCCAATTAATTCACTATATTTGCAGACATATTATGTTTATAATAATTCAATTTAAAATTGATGTAAATAATTCTTAATTTTCTAAACTGTGCCTAAAGCGCATCAATAGTTTTGCTTAGCAAAAATGCTGACAAATGGAAATCATTCAGTTTATATCTAGTTTCATTTAACTAAAAAGTATGTTTCTTGTATCGGTTTCTGGTCATTTGATTTCCACTAATTGACTTCCTTGTATCGCATTTCATATTGAATTTTCTTTCTAAATCATCTTTATTAAGATACATCTTACGCAATTTACACAACACGTTTATCTGCAACATACTCAGATTTCATTTTATATTTGTTTTAATTTTTTTTTTTCAGTTTAGATTTTTATTGACATTTACATTTTAGTTTAAAATACTGTTGTATTTGATTTCATACATTTTCACTACAAGTAAAATCGTTTGAATATTTGCTTCATGAATTGTTTCAAATTAAGTCTTTTGTATCACTATTTGTTATACCTTTGTGCATATTTTTTTACTGCCTTCTTTTTCAAGTAATTTTCATTTATTTGTGAATCCCTGGTTTCAATATCAATTTACAGCTTTTGTCAGTTGACGATTTTCAAATCTGAATAAATGGCAAAATTTGCTGGATTTTTCTTGGCCAGAATGCCAATGCATCTGTGAGAACTTGCCCCGTGTGGTGGTTTTGTATCTGTGGGTGAACACCCGGGGTATCTATGTTTGTCCCTATGGACGTATGCGTGTTTTTTTTTTCAATGTGTGTGTGTGCGTGAGTAAGGGGGTGGCGTGAGCCTGAATACGAATGCGTTATACCAACTGGGCAAAAACAATTCGCGCGCCACTTTGCGCCATAAAAAAGCGCGGAGATATTTAATACATATACACTGGGTGACATAGATATATGCACGTAAACGGCGAAAGCTGAGCGCAACGCAACCAAAAACCCATTTTTGCATTTAAAGTTTTGGGCATTTTATTGCCATGGCCCGTTTTGCGGGTAATGGCAAAAAGTATCCTTAGCCGAGGTCCTGCCATGTTGTTTCAATTTCGTCTCTCCAATTTTTTCCGTCGCCTGTTTTTTTTTTTTTTTTCTGTGAGCCTTATTTTCCTTTTTTCGGCGGTCGTCGAATGCCCCAGTGAAATATGATAAAAGTCAGACGCGACGCCACGTGGTCCTCTGCTGCGGCGCTTTGCGTTTTGATTTGTGTTGCTGACCCAAAAGAAAAAAAAAACCAAAAATAATAATATTATTATTATACGTATAAAGGAGCAAGAATGTAATACATAAAAACACGGAGCGCAGCGGTGAAAAAATTCAGTTTTTAAGTGCCCTGATTATATTTCTTGAACCTTAAACATATTTTCCCTTGAGCATGTCCATATAAAGGAAATAGTTTGTTTCATGGTTATGCAGTAAATGGGTTCATTACTTTTACATACGAACGCTGGAAAGGCAAAGGGTGCTTGTGAAATGTTTAACAACTTGCCACACTGGCACGCCTTTACATATAACGCATTTGTTAACACTAATTATAAGAACTGCAATGGCATACTCGCGAGCCTGATTGCAATATGTTTTTTTTTGTCAGTGAGTCTTTATTGTATGTGAGATTCAAGTAAAGTTAAAGTTCTTTAGAATCGTTCGCAGCATATTTTCGTAAGCCATACATTTATGAAGACATTTGGCAATTCACATTCACGGAAATGCGAGACATACATCAGCGTATATCAATCTGAAGGAAAAGCTACAACAAGCCATGAATAACCATCAAGGACTATTTTTCCCTGGCTGATTTAGTGACTTGGGGAGATTTCCGCGAGATTTTCCGGACCCACTTGGGAACCGCCAACGTAAAATATCAAGGATGCTTATCGACAAATAAATTCTTTGCCCTGTCAAATGCCCTGCACCATCACCAGCACCAGCATCAGGACCGCGGTCCACAGGCCACAGTTCACAGTCCAAGTGGGTGGCACAGGCTCGGCGGTGGTATGTGGCAGGATATAATAAATAGCCTGACATAGTAATGCCACACAGACACTAACTCACAAATGTCGCACTGTTATTGCTGTTGTTGTTGGCCCTTCCAGTCCTCGACCGAAAAGTTGACGCCTATAAAACGGATATGGATGTGCACCAAACTGTGGCATACTTTTCTGGCCCCTCCCACCCGAGTGGCACTACCACCATCCACTTCCACTCCCACTCGATGTCGCTCCAAAAGTGTTGACAAATTTATGAGCTTGTTTTGCTTTTTCGCAATTTTTGTTCGGCTGATTGAAAGTTTTCTTTATTTTGCCTCCGGGCAAATTGATGACAATTGGAGAGCGGGCCAGACAGTTTAATCGTTCGTGTTCTATATTTAGCTATATATTAATAAAGGCTCTGATTGATTTCGAAAGTAAATCAAAGGGCCGACAGCTGCATAGTTCAAATTGATCGAAGTAAATCGGTGCTGGCAATATTCTGTCACACTCTTTTGCACAAACTAATGTTCAACTCAAATATGAATGCTCACTCTTATTTATTGTATAATCGGTGAAATATTTTCTTTATTGCTTTGGAATAGTTTACAATTAATTCACACTTGCTTTGCTTCTATGTTCTTTGAAATAGTAAAAAAAAAAATTCTGAAATGCCAATTTGCTTTGCTTGTGCACATGGCCACATTGGCAGCAGCAACCTCAGTTGCGCCTGGCGTCACAGTTGTTGACGGTACTGGCCAGTCGGCAGGCCTTCAGCTCGCGATCGAACCAGTAGCCGTTGGGGCAGTTCTGGCGCTTCGACCTCTGACGGTTGCACACGTAATAGCGGCGACAGTGACGCACGTCGGCGAGGAAGGTTCCGTCCTCCTGGCCACGGCAATCGTGGCGCGAGATCAGCACCTGGGCAATAGGTTCTCGATCATCGATGATTCCAGCATTATCGTTGTTACCTGCCTCACCGTTGTTGCTTTTGGGGGTGGTGCAGGGAGGAGTGGTGGTGCACGGTGGGGTGCAGGGAGGTGTGGTGGTGCACGGTGGGGTGCAGGGAGGAGTGGTGGTGCACGGAGGTGTTCTTGTGCACGGGGGTGGTGTCCTGGTGCATGGAGGTGGTGTCCTGGTGCATGGAGGTGGTGTCCTGGTGCACGGTGGTGGTGTGCATGTTGTTGTTCTGCACGGAGGTGGTGGTGGGCATGTTGTTGTGGTGCACGGTGGTGGATCTGGTGGTGGACATGTTGTTGTTGTACATGGTGGTGGTTCTGGTGGTGGACACGTTGTTGTGGTGCACGGCGGTGGTGGTGGTGGTGGGCATGTTGTTGTTGTGCACGGATCAGGGGGAGGAGTACACGGTGGCTCTTCGGCCCTGGGCGGATGTGCCAGAGCCTCACGACCGCCGGCGATAGCCGCCAAAACTAATCCAATCAGCAGCAAGTGGTCTAGGATAAAGCACAAAAAAAAAAAAATAAGAAAAAACTCCTTGAGTTTTTTTTTGGACGATCTTAGATCGGAGCTACCCACAAACTCTCATGTTGCGTTCGATAATGCCTCTGCAGTTTCAACTTCTCTGCTGGTTAGCGAATGATGTTAGCTGCACTCGGGGCTCTTTTTATATCGCCCAGTTGCAGATTTTATCTTGCTGGGGAACAGGGAAAGCACTTGAGATCTGTTGAGTGGTACATGGTCCATGATCCCCGAGGTTCTCGGCACTCTGCTAATTAACCAAAATAGCTCTGGCTGTGGTTTTAGGGTTCCGTGCTTAGTTAATGTAACCAAAATGTTTTGCCGTTTGTTTTTTACTTCGCAGTTGTCTTATTTTTTGCTGTAATATATTACGTATTCTTTGAGGGGAAAACAATCATGCTTAATGTTCGTTTTCAAATATATTGTTACATATGTAATATTTTGGATTTAATACCGACTTTGGAAAGAGTTTTCCCACAGTGATCTCCATTCGAACATACATTGATGGCATTGACATTTGGCCCGGTTCGTTTGGCCATTTCGTACGCAATCTGTAAAATAGTTCAAATTGCCTGTTAACTGATTTCACTGGTCCGGCCCCAAGTTGCTTTCTCTTCCCTTTTTCTTTTTTGGCAATTGCTTCTTGACTCCGGGCCACTGCAAACAAGAGATTTCGGTTTATGGCCCCGGACCGGAAGTGTTAGGCCAAGCGGCCAAGCGGCCAAGCGGCCAAGTGGCCAAGTGGCCATGTGGCCAAGAGCGGATGAGTGGACAAGTGTTGGCCATTTGGCAGTCGATAAAAATGGCAAAGAGCCTAAGGGGGCATCTGTGTGTGTGTGTGTGGGTATGCGTAATAATTTCGCCATGAAAACCTCCGCATCGCCACTTCCGCCCCTCGGAAAGTCTACCTTTCCTGCAGCGCGGTTGTGAAAACAAAAACAAAAAGGACCACCATATCCCCGTGTGTCCCGCATGTCCTGGACTGCTGGTGGGGGAGAGGGGCGTTGAAAAGCGCTGGACAGTTGGCAAAAGTTTTGTAATTAAATATGGTTGTTGCAGTTAAAATTTATGAGCGATTTTTATACCAATCACCCAGTGATAGAGAAGTTTACTGGGCCAAACGAACAGCGATTCACTTCAAACGAATTCAAATGAATCAGCTATTTTGATGACGGATATATGTATCTATATAAATTCTAATTATTTGCATTAAAAATCTGTTATTTCTCAAATATATTCACAATTGAATCACAGCATAGCAATATGGCATATCATGATTCAATTCTGGCCAACACTCAGCTCCATCACGTGATATCCTCGATTCCACCACCCAATCGTGCCCTTTGAACCCTTGCACTGCGATCGTAAATAATTATTTATTTAAAGTGTAGAATATTTCCAAACGGCATAAGCAAACAGAATCAATTGTTGTCGCATGGCGAATATTTATGCACGCATTTATATTCCGACATCTGTTGGATTTCGTAGGTGCCCTTTTCAGACTCCTTTTTTGTTTTACAATTTTTGAGTTGGGTATTGTTGAAGTTGCGAAATGATGTTCGTTGTATTTTAATTTATATTCAAATTGTGGAGTGCTTTACAGCCCGCATAAGCCCGGAAACTTTCAATCGTTATGGTTCAATTGGATTGAGTTTAATTCACTTTGTTTCATTCACTTAGCACTCGTAAAGCTACACCCTCGCCAACAAACACGACTTGGCCATTTGCCGGGCAAAATTACTCATACGCAGCGTGTGATGTGAATATTAAAAAGCAGCCAAGTTTATGATAAATCCGCCTTTCTTCATCTGCCAGTGTGCTAAAGTGTTTATGTACGCTTTTATATATTTATATATACATATATATGTATACATACACATATATCTAAATATGAAGTACATGCGAATAGTTGGCGAAACAATCTCAGATTATGAATGAACTTTGGCCAGTTGGTTTAGGCGGAGATATGCACAAAATAGTTGAGTTTCTTCTAGATTATGAATGAATCACTTTGCGGCTAAAAAGTTCGCTGTGATTTAGGCGATAGTCGAGCAAACTTTCCAGACGAGAAAGTGGCCCGAAACTTTAAGGAGTTTAATCATTACCAGGGTCTTAAGATTATTCCACTCTTTTGTTCGCCCATAAACTTCAGATTGGTTTTGAAGCATCTATAATAATTATACGTTCACTTAAAAGCTGCTGGAGCAGAAGTAAAAGTTTCCCTGCGTTCTTTCCTATTAAAAACTCTCAGGACACTTTTTTTTCACAAAAAGCGGCAAGTTCTCGATAAGTTAAGTAAAATGTACAAAATAAAGCGGATGGCATTGGCTCAAAAAGTTTTACCATTGTATCGTTTTTTATAATCCATTAGCCCCAAAAAGAGTGCATTTTCTGTCTCTACTACTGCACATCTTATCGAGTTACGTTGCAAATTGAATTAAAAATATATCTTTTAAATATTATCGTGCACTTTTCCGGCAGCTCCCACACACACGACAACCCAATTATTTAGCCTGCTGCTAAAAGTGGCAGCCTCACCTCGGCCTTTTGTCAGGTTTTCGAGTGGGACTCTCCAACTTATCTCTGACCATCTCAATGAATTAGTCGAGCAACATAAATTAAGCACTTAGCTGTTGTAAAATTTTTCCTTAAGCGGAGGCAGCTTCCTCCGTAAAAGATGACCTCGCCCAACAGAAGACAAACAGAGACACGGCTCAATGGAAATGCCCTTCTTTCTTCCCACACTCACACACACTCTTACCCAACCACCAGACCGAGATGAAGAATGGGAAATTAAATTAAGCACACACACACATGGCTGTTTGTCCAAGAAAGGATTGGATTTAAGGACTGTTTGTGCAAGGACATTGTATCAACAATTTCCAGGGCTCGAGACTCTGTGCTACGGGGCATTGTAAAACTCATTAGTGAAGTGACCGGAAATCTTATGAAATCTACAAAAAAAGTAAAAACTAAAGTAACAACGAAACCTAAAATAATATACAAGTTAAAGTCTTCCGATCACTCTGGGAAAAAGGAAAGTAAAATGTATTTTTACATACGTAGTACAGATATAGTAACGATCATTTTAGATATCATTAAACAAAGCTTAATTTAACGAAAACCTAATCACATATCGAAATTATTTTATTGCTGCTATATTATTCAATGAAATTTTGTGGAATGTTTTTTTTTTGGGAAATCATGCTTAGTTGAAAAGTGTTTTAGGAACAGTTCAAGCTATGTTTTTCTCTCCGTGTGGACGAGGACTCTTCAGGGTGGTCGAGTGGGTGGTGGCCTGTGACAGGTTGGAGCAGTCATGCATGTACTTCAATTTTTCAGCAGAAATGAGTGCACATTTGACAAAACCCACACTCGCTCACACCTTTCACACCAGGAGCCAGGAGGCGAATCCCTGCAGGACATATGTCCTGTTCCCAGTTCCCAGTCCCTTGTTCCGTTTCCCCTGTCTCTTGTCCCCCGTCCCCATATCCACTTTACATGCTTTTTTATCAGCTGCCGCTCGGAGCGGGCCAAACTCCAGGCACGAAAATATATGAAAACTTTGCACAAATATGTCCTGTCTATCCCGCACGTGTGTGTGTGTGTGTGTGTGTGCGTGCCGCTGCCAGTGTATGGGTGTGTCTATGGTAGCCTAATTCCAGCTCATATTTTATAACAGCAGCAGAATCACTGCATCGGACTACACGGTTTTCTGCCAAGACAGCAAAATAAACCAACAGACAGCGGTACAGAAAAAATAAAACTATGAAAGCTGAAAAAAAAAAAAAAATGGTAGAGATCCGAAAAAAACCTGTAAACAAGACAGACCTGGACAGGGAACAAACTGTGTGGGAACTACGTGGGCCACGGGCACGGGTTAAAATCGGAGGATGAATGAGCCGAATGAGCTGTAGTAGGTTAAGAACATTTACAAAATGAATGAATGACGATTTAACTTAAGTAATAGGCATACACGTGTTGCACAAATCAGTATATATCAATGGCTAAACTAACAAAAAGACCTTTAAACAGTGATTTTCAACATAAAAATAACAATGGCAGAGTAGAAAGAAATAAAATGAAACATTTATTTAATAATCCGCTTTGGATTTAATCATATTGAAATATTAACAGGCAACGAAATTTTCATTTAAATCGTATGAAAATTTAATTTTTTTTTATTTGGCCCAACAATTTGTTTTGAATCTATTATGCAAATCAAGGTTTTTTTTTCTACTAAGCTCTAACAATTAGTTGACAAAGTGCCGATACAATTGCACTGAAAAAATGCAGTGGCTTGAAGTTGTAATTATTAAATAGCAGCTCGTTCAACTACTGGTAATAATTCTGAAAAAGAGAAAAAAAACACTATTGAGCTTACGTTCTAAAAATACTCTTTTATTGTACTTTATTTTGTTTTCATACGCAATTTTTCTATGCTATTATTATTTATTATTGGCAACAAAGAGTTCGACCAAAGTTTCGCTGAAAATTGCCATGAAAACAAACGCAACAATAGCAATAAAACGCATAAAGAAAATATTATATTTCCCATACATACATAAAGGTATGTACAATTTCTACACATACATACATATTCAAGCACACTTTTGCATGGCAAAAGTTTGAAGAACTTTTCTTCCAGGCCGGCCACTCCCGCTCCCAACATTGCCGCCCACCTGCAGCCGCTGCCCCGGCCACGCCCCTTTTTCCCACCATCAAGCCTTGCAAATTGTTGAATAATTGCAGTTGTTCCTTTGCCTCAATTGTTGTTGCTGCTGTCGTGTGGCAGCTTTTCCATTTTTCCACGTCGGCATCGCGATTTTGCATGCAAATTTCGCAACATTTTAAAAGTGCTGAAGTCGTGTCACGAATCTATTTATCTCATGTGCTGATTCGTTTCGTTACAAATAAAACTGGCCTTCAGGATAATTAATGTGACCGTTTATAAATTTTTATTTATTTTTCTT
This sequence comes from Drosophila sechellia, assembly GCF_004382195.2. Classification (NCBI taxonomy): domain Eukaryota; kingdom Metazoa; phylum Arthropoda; class Insecta; order Diptera; family Drosophilidae; genus Drosophila; species Drosophila sechellia. The sequence goes on from NC_045954.1 coordinate 13,266,561, forward strand.
TATGTTGTGTAAAGCTGTTTCATTCATTACTATATTATATCAATGTGATATATACGCTGCTATAATTGTTCTAACATTGCACAATGCAAACATCGTTAGTGTAATGAATACCGTGTAACGATAACGATTTATCGTAACCAATGTGACCATGTTTGCAAACGAAGCAAGCATTTAATAGATAAGATAATATGCACTTGAACTTGTGTTTTATTGTACGACAAAATATTTCTTTATTATCGTGAGTGAGTTGAACTTTCAGCCGATCACGCGAACAACTCAACCTTGAAGTTGTATTTCGCATTTGTTTCCGTTCTTATTTTTATTTATATACCTATTGTTGTGTGTGCGCTCCTACTTTATTTTATTTCATTTTATGTTATTTGATTCTGTTGCCTTTGCTTTGGCTTGGTTCAATTTTATTTATTCGTGTTTCACGTTTTGTTTGAAATTTGTTTTCGGGCTTTACTTATTTCTTCAAATGTTGCAATCGCAACAACAAAGCGCTCGAATGAAGTGTGTGAAGTGGGTGGCTTTTGGGCTGGATTTGGGTGGATTGGGGTGGCTTTGGGGTGCCTTAGGGACTTTGTGAGTCCAAGGCGAACAATTAAACTTTTTCGGGCGCTCGGACAGAAATGGGGATTCAACTTAAGCGGACTGGATTGGCGGTACTTGCAACGATTTGCTGCACTTTCGCACACTCCCAAAAAAGGAAGAAGTACACACTCACACGTCGGCAAGTTTTGGGAAAAACCCAAAACAAATTTGGAGTCCATTCAGTTTTTATCTGTTGGCTTCTTTGTACCAACTTTATCTACATCTCGTCCCGCCGCATTTGCCATTTTTTATGGCGCCCAAATTGAATTGTTTAGCGTGTGGGCGTGGCGCGTGGGCGTTTTGAGTATCTGTTTTTCTTAGTTTTATTTTATTTTATTTTTCCCCTCTTCAGATAATATTATTCGAAAAAGTTTTGTGCGTGACTAAGCGCTGAAAATGTTGTTCTGAGCACTTCTCGCTCTCTAAGTTTTTTTTTTTCGGCTTTGTTTACGTATTTTTTTTATTTTTTTTACTAGTTTGAAGAGTTTGGTTTGGCCGAAGTTTTCGTTGCTGCTTAATATGTTGTTGGTCTTATTTGATATATGTTTTCTTGGATATGTACAAATTTATGGGAGTTAAAAAGGGTTGAAAAACTGTGCAAACTGTATAAACAGCAAAACATCTGTAGTGTTTAAAGCCATGAACATGTGGTAATTAAATTTGATTAATATTGCATCATTAACTTGAATGTTTCGGTCTTTCCTTCCTTGAATATATCCCATTATAAATAGCTTATAAATAAAACATTACGTGGCACACACATTTGCTAAAATCATCATTTTTATATAAAGCCGAAACAGAGTTCAGCCAGTTCAAAGTAGTCAAATTGTTTGCAATTCATTGTATTAAATATATCGAAATTTACATTTGTCTCAAGTACACAACTCAATTCGAGTCAATGATTTTGTGAGTTATTCATAAGACTCATTCAATTGAAGTGGCTTCATGAGGATCTTGCCCGGTTGGAGAGCTAATGAAAACTAGGCTTGGTCCAATTTTTCGATGGCGATGTCCGGACGGTAAGAACTCCATGTGATAAGTGTGCAAACAAATTGAGAAATGCAACAAAAATGGCAACAATTAGAAGGACTAAGAGGCTGGTCGTCCGGCAAGAACAACAACAGGATAAGCAACACCAACAAGGACATTAAAATGAATGGCTAGCCGAGGACCCAAGTAGAAGCTAAATATATTGTCCTGCCGGCCAGACAAGCGGACAGGCTTATAAGGGAGCGAATGAGGTAGGGAAACGGACAATGGGCCAAAAGTGCTGAATATGCCTTACAGGTCATCAGGTGAGCCGGCCATCGCTTAGCCTCCTTTTTATTCATTGCTACAGAACACTGCAAAAAACTATGGGTTAGGAATTTGGTTTGCACCCAGTTAATACCGAATAATTGTTACTGGTGCTCCCATGATTTAATTGATAGCCATACTTACATATTGCATTGATGTTTGCCATCCGATAGAATTCCCCAAATGAACGCAGCTCTTTTGGCGATCCAAAGTTGTGCTCACTGTTCATTCTTCTCGTTTACTGGCTCATTTCAGTTCATCAACCCACTTAAGGGGCTGAAAAGAGTGGGGCGGTGAGAGGAAAGTGCGGTGGAGACAGGGCGGGAGAAAGGCGGAGAAAGCTGGGCCTGCAGCTGTGGAACATTGATGTATATCCTCACTCTGGCTAATTGAATGAATACCTGCTCTACACCGCTCGCTTTGCCTCTATCGCAAAATTCAGTTAGCACCTAGAAAATTTGATTAGCCTAGGTGTGTGGGTGTGTGTGTGCGGGTGTGGATGTGGGTGTGTCTGGGATAATAATTCGTAAATGTGGCATGAAAAATTGTTGCTTGTTACTCGCAACGCCATATTCATTTATGCATTTATAATTGCTCAGACAAACGGTTTATCAACCAGCTAGTGTGTATATACAGATGCCATACCTCGGCATTCCCTCCATAAACTGACCGCACATTTCAATATATTTGAAAATTCATTGGATTTCCCGGCCGCCGTTCGTGGGAATTATATTCTGTGTGTAGTTATTAATTTTTAATGCCCGCCGAGCGGATGTTCAAATTGTTTTGGCCAATGGATTACAATCGGAGTATATAGAGAGAGGTAGATTGCTGGCTCATAACTCGACCAAAACTGCATCAATATAATGGGTTTAACTTTGCCGGTATCTGTTTGATTAGCAAATTGTTTCTGAATTTGAAGATTATCACAGTTCGGTGGGGTACAAATTTTGATGGTGCTTTTGCCAAAGCGCATTTGAGTTAATAAATATATAAAGGTAATGTCCTAGATTATTAAAAGGATTGTTAAATGTTGATGGATTTGATATTCAATACCATTTTATTGTTAACAATTTCGTTTTCTAGACCGCTAATTCAACTGAATTATATAGCATTCAATTTGTGCTCAAATGGGTTTTTTAAGTGGTCAGAGTCATGCCCGTTGGCCCTTAATGAACCAATTATGCATTCCTTAGTTAACCATTTCGAAAGTTGGCCCAGAACGACCGACAAGTGACACAGAGAATGGAAGAAAACGCATTTGAATGTTTTGTCATTTGGCGGAATTTATGATGGTCTCTTGGCCAAAACGCTAAGTGTGTGTGTGTGTGTGTGGGTGTGGGTGGGTGGTTGGTTGTGTCTGCTTGTGCGCAAATCCGATTATGTGAACAAAAACCGTTCCGCCCGCGAATTACTGTCGGGAGAAATAAAATGCAACATTATTCTTGTGGTCGTTGACTTTGGTTTTGGTTTGCCGCCCCATTTTCCATTGCCTATACGCCCCATATTACCTAACTCTTCTATGCATGTGTGTGTGTGCGTGTGCGAGTGCGAGTTTTGTCCACTGCTGGCAAATTCCTTTGTACTTTTGCATTTTTCTTCTCTCTTTACTTTGCATGGGGTGGCTATAAAATACTCGGTCTTTTATTTATAACGACATCAGAAATTAATCTTGCATTATGTGCGCGCGTGTGGAGTTGTTCGCTCAGCTTATCCTTTTCATGAAGTTTGTTGTCGTCACACACCGCCGCACACAGACACGTGCTAACACTCACTAACGCACCTGTTTCGCTTACATATGCGAAAGGGCGACAAAAGTGTCAGTGGTGATATGCTACAATGTACAAGACACAAGCGAACGTCATAAAGTTTAAAATTGTTTGAGATGCATTTCAGCTACCTCTTTCTTAAAAATACCACTCGATTTATTTATATATACTATATTCATCATAAAAATGTGGAGTAGAACGGTTCATCAGTAGCTGATGTGTAAAATATTTGTATAAAATCACAGATCAAATCTTCAATCATATAACCCTTTCAAATGAAATGTATTTGTCTGGTGGCTGGCTGGCATCACTTTGCCTTGGATCGTTTGTCAGTCATGTGAGGCACTGTCGCTCCATCTTCATCTCCATCTCCATCTGCAGTTCCAGGTCCCTGTCCATATCCATCCTTGGCTGGTCCTTCGCCTGATCCCTCCACCCGCCACTCTCATCTCGCTCAGCGTTTTCCACTGGCGTGTTTCCCCGGGTTGTTCATGAAAAATTACAACTCTCAGCATCAGGCGTAACGTGCGATAAATTCCAAAAGGACACACACCCATCTACATATGTAGCACGATATGACGATATAGCTGAATCTGTACGTTGGTATGGGTGTAGTAGTTCAGGTTGATTTTGAAATTCGTTGCGTGTAGGATAATTCATTGCTTATTATCTTTTTTGGAAGCTGCAATTTTTGGGGCTTACCTTTCTTATTACTTTGGATTTTGCTTCCTTGGTTATTTTTTCTGTTGCTTTTTTGGGGTCGAGGATGGGACTGTGGGAGATAGCAAAATGCTTTATTAATTTAGTGTGTGCCAGGCAAGCACGGAAAAAGTACACGGAGAAAAATTGCTAAAAACTTTGTGGTGGCAAAGATAAACTACAAACATTTGCATGCATTTTAGAAACAATTTTATTATTCATTATCTATATATTGTATGCATTTATAATATTACCATCTATTTTGTTATACTACGCTTTTCTGTATCGGCAATATATATATATATTTCATGTGAATTTGTCGTTGTCTGACTAGTTTTCTCCCAGTGTTGTGGGAGAGAAGTGGGACCTGAGCGTGTTAGCCAGACAATCGAGCCTAATGATTTATGAACTAGGCGCGCCGAGCGTGGCCGCAAGTATATAGCTAGGACAGGACCAGGTCCTTTCCTCCTCGGATCCACCGGGCTCCTTGCCAATTTCGCCATACCTTTGCCTTGCGCTGCTCTTCGTCCCTTCACCCCTGCTCATCATGTCGCCCCTTCGCTTTGCAGTCCTGGTTTCTCCTCTGTCCAGGATGATATATGATGCCGGAGTTTAGCGACTGCTTAAATGAATTTTTCACACTGCAACCATTCCATGCTGTTGACTCGGAACAAAAGTCACCCAAAGTGGTTATGAAGATCCCAACAACATGATGAACGAAGCGGGCAAGTAAGAAAAAAAGCAGGGGCTTCATAATAAAGGCTGGAAAAAGCTGTGACAATTATGGGTAATTTTACCATGTTCGAATCATTTTCGAGGCATTCGTGGAAAACGGGAAAAAATGCGGAGAACTGGAAAAGTGTCAAAGGGGAAGGCCAGTTGATGTGATAATTATAAGCTTTTCCTTCGACTACCACTACCAGCTACTTGGTAACGAGGGAAATTTGTAAATTAGTGAAGAGCATTTCAAAATAGCTTTCATTTCAAAAGTTATACGCAGATCAGGACTCCAGACATTTCGTTTTGAAAACTCACATAATGCTGTTTCAATTTGTATTGTTTGCAATAGAAGCTTTAATTATTGAAATAAATAATTTTGAATTCACAGCCACTATATTTTCAAGTTTTGTTCCCTCAACTATTGTTTCGGCTATTATTTCGTTTATAACCGTTTCCATTATGGCCGTTACTGGACAGTATCCCTTGAGCTTCTGCTGTGTCACCGAGTGCATTTTTCGCTTACAGCCAAAAATTATTGGCAGAACTTCATATTTCAGTCGAGCGGAAAAAGCGAGAGGTAAAAAATTTTGCAAATGTCATGCAGGTGATTGGGGAAAGGGGTTGGTGGTGGTGGTGTGTGCGCAAGTGGGGCGAAATGGATAGTTGAGTGGCCAACAACTCAGCGGACCGCTAGCTCCTCGAAGCGCAATCATTTATTAAAAGGCAGCGAATAAGAAATTGACGGCGGGTGGTAGGTGTGGAAATGGAAAATGTGAGCCAGTTGGCATTGAAGAGGGGCGGAAAATATACCGAACGCGGGGGGTTAAGGGTCCTTTTTCCACCCCCGACTGACACTTGGAGCGCAGCCGTTTGACAAGTTTAAACTTGCACTTAGCCGCGCAGCATTGAACATTTTCCGGGAAAGCGAAAGGGTTTTCCCAAAACGGTCGGGTAGAGCGCCAGGATTTTTTGCTCCACATTTCAGTCAAATCAAGTGGCCACTTAGTTTCGGGCGTCGTCATTAGCTTTCAACTTTTGCAAATTGAATTTAAAAACGTTCAACGTGTCCACGAGGGCCGCTCGAACTGACAATTCCCAACACCATAGTCGGTCTCCCCATTCCATCCCTCTCCACTTCCAGAGCTCGCTCTTCACTGGGCAAAAAGCTTACCAACTGTATTGTTTTGAAAAGAGAAACTTGCATTTCTCCAAAGATAATAATAGGTACAATTATAGCTATTTTATTTGAAGTGTAAAATGGTACTTCTTGTTGCTCTGTGATAATTTTTAGTCAAGTTATAGTCAACTTGAAATTTAATTTTTTTGCCAAAAATATTTTTCCAGATTTTTTGTGAAAAAAATAATTGGTATTTTGATCAAAACATTCCAAATAATTACCCAAATATGGAATGTCATACCTCGTTGAGTTTGTTTCTTAAATCCCAATCGATCTGCATTCAAGTTTTGGAATACTAGGATGTTTAAATTTTTTGCAAATTTTGATGATGGTACCCCTTACAAAAAATGCGAAAATTTGGCCAAAAATTAATTTAACAAAATCAGCTTAAAAGTGAAAGGGGTTGTTAGTATTGGTTGTAAGGAGTACAAAATGGTACTCCTTTTTGCTCTCTGACCATTTTTAGTCAAGTTATAGCCAAAAAAGCCAATTTGAAATTTAATTTTTTTGCCAAAAATATTTTCACAGAATTTTTGTGAAAAAAATAATTGGTATTTTGATCAAAACATTCGAAATAATTACCCAAATATGGAATGTCATATCTCGTTGAGTTTGTTTCTTAAATCCCAATCGAATTGCATTCAAGTTTTGGAATTCTAGGATGTTTCAATTTTTTGCAAATTTTAATGATGGTACCCCTTACAAAAAATGCGAAAATTTGGCCAAAAATTAATTTAACAAAATCAGTTTAAAAGTGAAAGGGGTTGTTAGTATTGGTTGTAAGGAGTACAAAATGGTACTCCTTTTTGCTTTCTGACCATTTTTAGTCAAGTTATAGCCAAAAAAGCCAATTTGAAATTTAATTTTTTTGCCAAAAATATTTTTCCAGATTTTTTGTGAAAAAAATAATTGGTATTTTGATCAAAACTTTCGAAATAATTACCCAAATATGGAATGTCATACCTCGTTGTGTTTGTTTCTTAAATCCCAATCGAATTGCATTCAAGTTTTGGAATTCTAGAATGTTTAAATTTTTTCAAATTTTGATGACGGTACCTTACAAAAAATGCGAAAATTTGGCCAAAAATTAATTTAACAAAATCAGTTTAGAAGTGAAAGGGGTTGTTAGTATTGGTTGTAGGGAGTACAAAATGGTACTCCTTTTTGCTCTGTGACCATTTTTAGTCAAGTTATAGCCAAAAACGCCAATTTGAAATTTAATTTTTTTGCCAAAAATATTTTCACAGAATTTTTGTGAAAAAAATAATTGGTATTTTGATCAAAACATTCGAAATAATTACCCAAATATGGAATGTCATACCTCGTTGAGTTTGTTTCTTAAATCCCAATCGAATTGCATTCAAGTTTTGGAATTCTAGGATGTTTCAATTTTTTGCAAATTTTGATGATGGTACAAAAAATGCGAAAATTTGGCCAAAAATTAATTTAACAAAATCAGCTTAAAAGTGAAAGGGGTTGTTAGTATTGGTTGTAAGGAGTACAAAATGGTACTCCTTTTTGCTCTCTGACCATTTTTAGTCAAGTTATAGCCAAAAAAGCCAATTTGAAATTTAATTTTTTTGCCAAAAATATTTTCACAGAATTTTTGTGAAAAAAATAATTGGTATTTTGATCAAAACATTCGAAATAATTACCCAAATATGGCATGTCATACCTCGTTGTGTTTGTTTCTTAAATCCCAATCGAATTGCATTCAAGTTTTGGAATTCTAGGATGTTTCAATTTTTTGCAAATTTTGATGATGGTACAAAAAATGCGAAAATTTGGCCAAAAATTAATTTAACAAAATCAGCTTAAAAGTGAAAGGGGTTGTTAGTATTGGTTGTAAGGAGTACAAAATGGTACTCCTTTTTGCTCTGTGACCATTTTTAGTCAAGTTATAGCCAAAAAAGACAATTTGAAATTTCATTTTTTTGCCAAAAATATTTTCCCAGATTTTTTGTGAAAAAAATAATTGGTATTTTGATCAAAACATTCGAAATAATTACCCAAATATGGAATGTCATACCTCGTTGAGTTTGTTTCTTAAATCCCAATCGAATTGCATTCAAGTTTTGGAATTCTAGGATGTTTCAATTTTTTGCAAATTTTGATGATGGTACAAAAAATGCGAAAATTTGGCCAAAAATTAATTTAACAAAATCAGCTTAAAAGTGAAAGGGGTTGTTAGTATTGGTTGTAAGGAGTACAAAATGGTACTCCTTTTTGCTCTGTGACCATTTTTAGTCAAGTTATAGCCAAAAAAGCCAATTTGAAATTTCAGTTTTTTGCCAAAAATATTTTCCCAGATATGTTGTGAAAAGAATAATTGGTATTTTGATCAAAACATTCGAAATAATTACCCAAATATGGAATGTCATACCTCGTTGAGTTTGTTTCTTAAATCCCAATCGAATTGCATTCAAGTTTTGGAATTCTAGTATCTTTCAATTTTTTGCAAATTTTGATGATGGTACCCCTTACAAAAAATGCGAAAATTTGTCCAAAAATTAATTTAACAAAATCAGCTTAAAAGTGAAAGGGGTTGTTAGTATTGGTTGTAAGGAGTACAAAATGGTACTCCTTTTTGCTCTGTGACCATTTTTAGTCAAGTTATAGCCAAAAAAGCCAATTTGAAATTTCATTTTTTTGCCAAAAATATTTTCCCAGATTTTTTGTGAAAAAAATAATTGGTATTTTGATCAAAACATTCGAAATAATTACCCAAATATGGAATGTCATACCTCGTTGAGTTTGTTTCTTAAATCCCAATCGAATTGCATTCAAGTTTTGGAATTCTAGTATGTTTCAATTTTTTGCAAATTGTGATGATGGTACCCCTTACAAAAAATGCGAAAATTTGTCCAAAAAATAATTTAACAAAATCAGCTTAAAAGTGAAAGGGGTTGTTAGTATTGGTTGTAAGGAGTACAAAATGGTACTCCTTTTTGCTCTGTGACCATTTTTAGTCAAGTTATAGCCAAAAAAGCCAATTTGAAATTTCATTTTTTTGCCAAAAATATTTTCCCAGATTTTTTGTGAAAAAAATAATTGGTATTTTGATCAAAACATTCGAAATAATTACCCAAATATGGAATGTCATACCTCGTTGAGTTTGTTTCTTAAATCCCAATCGAATTGCATTCAAGTTTTGGAATTCTAGTATGTTTCAATTTTTTGCAAATTTTGATGATGGTACCCCTTACAAAAAATGCGAAAATTTGTCCAAAAAATAATTTAACAAAATCAGCTTAAAAGTGGAAGGGGTTGTTAGTATTGGTTGTAAGGAGTACAAAATGGTACTCCTTTTTGCTCTGTGACCATTTTTAGTCAAGTTATAGCCAAAAAAGCCAATTTGAAATTTCATTTTTTTGCCAAAAATATTTTCCCAGATTTTTTGTGAAAAAAATAATTGGTATTTTGATCAAAACATTCGAAATAATTACCCAAATATGGAATGTCATACCTCGTTGAGTTTGTTTCTTAAATCCCAATCGAATTGCATTCAAGTTTTGGAATTCTAGTATGTTTCAATTTTTTGCAAATTTTGATGATGGTACCCCTTACAAAAATGCGAAAATTTTGACAAAAATTAATTTAACAAAATCAGTTTAAAAGTGAAAGGGGTTGTTAGTATTGGTTGTAAGGAGTACAAAATGGTACTCCTGTTTGCTCTGTGACCATTTTTAGTCAAGTTATAGCCAAAAAAGACAATTTGAAATTTCATTTTTTTGCCAAAAATATTTTCCCAGATTTTTTGTGAAAAAAATAATTGGTATTTTGATCAAAACATTCGAAATAATTACCCAAATATGGAATGTCATATCTCGTTGAGTTTGTTTCTTAAATCCCAATCGAATTGCATTCAAGTTTTGGAATTCTAGGATGTTTCAATTTTTTGCAAATTTTGATGATGGTACCCCTTACAAAAAATGCGAAAATTTGGCCAAAAATTAATTTAACAAAATCAGTTTAAAAGTGAAAGGGGTTGTTAGTATTGGTTGTAAGGAGTACAAAATTGTACTCCTTTTTGCTCTGTGACCATTTTTAGTCAAGTTATAGCCAAAAAAGTCAATTTGAAATTTCATTTTTTTGCCAAAAATATTTTCCCAGATTTTTTGTGAAAAAAATAATTGGTATTTTGATCAAAACATTCGAAATAATTACCCAAATATGGAATGTCATACCTCGTTGAGTTTGTTTCTTAAATCCCAATCGAATTGCATTCAAGTTTTGGAATTCTAGGATGTTTAAATTTTTTGCAAATTTTGATGATGGTACCCCTTACAAAAAATGCGAAAATTTGGCCAAAAATTAATTTAACAAAATCAGCTTAAAAGTGAAAGGGGTTGTTAGTATTGGTTGTAAGGAGTACAAAATGGTACTCCTTTATAATAATTACCCAAATATGGAATGTCATACCTCGTTGAGTTTGTTTCTTAAATCCCAATCGAATTGCATTCAAGTTTTGGAATTCTAGGATGTTTCAATTTTTTGCAAATTTTGATGATGGTACCCCTTACAAAAAATGCGAAAATTTGGCCAAAAATTAATTTAACAAAATCAGTTTAAAAGTGAAAGGGGTTGTTAGTATTGGTTGTAAGGAGTACAAAATTGTACTCCTTTTTGCTCTGTGACCATTTTTAGTCAAGTTATAGCCAAAAAAGTCAATTTGAAATTTCATTTTTTTGCCAAAAATATTTTCCCAGATTTTTTGTGAAAAAAATAATTGGTATTTTGATCAAAACATTCGAAATAATTACCCAAATATGGAATGTCATACCTCGTTGAGTTTGTTTCTTAAATCCCAATCGAATTGCATTCAAGTTTTGGAATTCTAGGATGTTTAAATTTTTTGCAAATTTTGATGATGGTACCCCTTACAAAAAATGCGAAAATTTGGCCAAAAATTAATTTAACAAAATCAGCTTAAAAGTGAAAGGGGTTGTTAGTATTGGTTGTAAGGAGTACAAAATGGTACTCCTTTATAATAATTACCCAAATATGGAATGTCATACCTCGTTGAGTTTGTTTCTTAAATCCCAATCGAATTGCATTCAAGTTTTGGAATTCTAGGATGTTTCAATTTTTTGCAAATTTTGATGATGGTACCCCTTACAAAAAATGCGAAAATTTGGCCAAAAATTAATTTAACAAAATCAGTTTAAAAGTGAAAGGGGTTGTTAGTATTGGTTGTAAGGAGTACAAAATGGTACTCCTTTTTGCTCTGTGACCATTTTTAGTCAAGTTATAGCCAAAAAAGCCAATTTGAAATTTCATTTTTTTGCCAAAAATATTTTCCCAGATTTTTTGTGAAAAAAATAATTGGTATTTTGATCAAAACATTCGAAATAATTACCCAAATATGGAATGTCATACCTCGTTGAGTTTGTTTCTTAAATCCCAATCGAATTGCATTCAAGTTTTGGAATTCTAGGATGTTTAAATTTTTTGCAAATTTTGATGATGGTACCCCTTACAAAAAATGCGAAAATTTGGCCAAAAATTAATTTAACAAAATCAGCTTAAAAGTGAAAGGGGTTGTTAGTATTGGTTGTAAGGAGTACAAAATGGTACTCCTTTATAATAATTACCCAAATATGGAATGTCATACCTCGTTGAGTTTGTTTCTTAAATCCCAATCGAATTGCATTCAAGTTTTGGAATTCTAGGATGTTTAAATTTTTTGCAAATTTTGATGATGGTACCCCTTACAAAAAATGCGAAAATTTGGCCAAAAATTAATTTAACAAAATCAGTTTAAAAGTGAAAGGGGTTGTTAGTATTGGTTGTAAGGAGTACAAAATGGTACTTCTTTTTGCTCTGTGACCATTTTTAGTCAAGTTATAGCCAGAAAAGCCAATTTGAAATTTCAGTTTTTTGCCAAAAATATTTTCCCAGATTTTTTGTGAAAAAAATAATTGGTATTTTGATCAAAACATTCGAAATAATTACCCAAGTATGGAATGTCATACCTTGTTGAGTTTGTTTTTTAAATCCCAATCGAATTGCATTCAAGTTTTGGAATTCTAGGATGTTTCAATTTTTTGCAAATTTTAATGATGCGAAAATTTTGCCAAAAATTAATTTAACAAAATCAGTTTAAAAGTGAAAGGGGTTGTTAGTATTGGTTGTAAGGAGTACAAAATGGTACTCCTTTTTGCTCTGTGACCATTTTTAGTCAAGTTATAGCCAAAAAAGACAATTTGAAATTTCATTTTTTTGCCAAAAATATTTTCCCAGATTTTTTGTGAAAAAAATAATTGGTATTTTGATCAAAACATTCGAAATAATTACCCAAATATGGAATGTCATATCTCGTTGAGTTTGTTTCTTAAATCCCAATCGAATTGCATTCAAGTTTTGGAATTCTAGGATGTTTCAATTTTTTGCAAATTTTGATGATGGTACCCCTTACAAAAAATGCAAAAATTTGGCCAAAAATTAATTTAACAAAATCAGCTTAAAAGTGAAAGGGGTTGTTAGTATTGGTTGTAAGGAGTACAAAATGGTACTCCTTTATAATAATTACCCAAATATGGAATGTCATACCTCGTTGAGTTTGTTTCTTAAATCCCAATCGAATTGCATTCAAGTTTTGGAATTCTGGGATGTTTCAATTTTTTGGAAATTTTAATGACCCCTTACAAAAAATGCGAAAATTTTGCCAAAAATTAATTTAACAAAATCAGTTTAAAAGTGAAAGGGGTTGTTAGTATTGGTTGTAAGGAGTACAAAATGGTACTCCTTTTTGCTCTGTGACCATTTTTAGTCAAGTTATAGCCAAAAAAGCCAATTTGAAATTTAAGTTTTTTGCCAAAAATATTTTCCCAGATTTTTTGTGAAAAAAATAATTGGTATTTTGATCAAAACATTCGAAATAATTACCCAAGTATGGAATGTCATACCTTGTTGAGTTTGTTTCTTAAATCCCAATCGAATTGCATTCAAGTTTTGGAATTCTAGGATGTTTCAATTTTTTGCAAATTTTAATGATGGTACCCCTTAAGGGGTACCCCTTACAAAAAATGCGAAAATTTTGCCAAAAATTAATTTAACAAAATCAGTTTAAAAGTGAAAGGGGTTGTTAGTATTGGTTGTAAGGAGTACAAAATGGTACTCCTTTTTGCTCTGTGACCATTTTTAGTCAAGTTATAGCCAAAAAAGCCAATTTGAAATTTCATTTTTTTGCCAAAAATATTTTCCCAGATTTGTTGTGAAAAAAATAATTGGTATTTTGATCAAAACATTCGAAATAATTACCCAAGTATGGAATGTCATACCTTGTTGAGTTTGTTTCTTAAATCCCAATCGAATTGCATTCAAGTTTTGGAATTCTAGGATGTTTCAATTTTTTGCAAATTTTAATGATGGTACCCCTTACAAAAAATGCGAAAATTTTGCCAAAATTAATTTAACAAAATCAGTTTAAAAGTGAAAGGGGTTGTTAGTATTGGTTGTAAGGAGTACAAAATGGTCATACCTCGTTGAGTTTGTTTCTTAAATCCCAATCGAATTGCATTCAAGTTTTGGAATTCTAGGATGTTTAAATTTTTTGCAAATTTTGATGATGGTACCCCTTACAAAAAATGCGAAAATTTGGCCAAAAATTAATTTAACAAAATCAGCTTAAAAGTGAAAGGGGTTGTTAGTATTGGTTGTAAGGAGTACAAAATGGTACTCCTTTATAATAATTACCCAAATATGGAATGTCATACCTCGTTGAGTTTGTTTCTTAAATCCCAATCGAATTGCATTCAAGTTTTGGAATTCTAGGATGTTTCAATTTTTTGGAAATTTTAATGACCCCTTACAAAAAATGCGAAAATTTTGCCAAAAATTAATTTAACAAAATCAGTTTAAAAGTGAAAGGGGTTGTTAGTATTGGTTGTAAGGAGTACAAAATGGTACTCCTTTTTGCTCTGTGACCATTTTTAGTCAAGTTATAGCCAAAAAAGCCAATTTGAAATTTCATTTTTTTGCCAAAAATATTTTCCCAGATTTTTTGTGAAAAAAATAATTGGTATTTTGATCAAAACATTCGAAATAATTACCCAAATATGGAATGTCATACCTCGTTGAGTTTGTTTCTTAAATCCCAATCGAATTGCATTCAAGTTTTGGAATTCTAGGATGTTTCAATTTTTTGCAAATTTTAATGATGGTACCCCTTACAAAAAATGCGAAAATTTTGCCAAAAATTAATTTAACAAAATCAGTTTAAAAGTGAAAGGGGTTGTTAGTATTGGTTGTAAGGAGTACAAAATGGTACTCCTTTTTGCTCTGTGACCATTTTTAGTCAAGTTATAGCCAAAAAAGCCAATTCGAAATTTCATTTTTTTGCCAAAAATATTTTTCCAGATTTTTTGTGAAAAAAATAATTGGTATTTTGATCAAAACATTCGAAATAATTACCCAAATATGGAATGTCATACCTCGTTGAGTTTGTTTCTTAAATCCCAATCGAATTGCATTCAAGTTTTGGAATTCTAGGATGTTTCAATTTTTTGCAAATTTTGATGATGGTACCCCTTACAAAAAATGCGAAAATTTTGCCAAAAATTAATTTAAGAAAATCAGTTTAAAAGTGAAAGGGGTTGTTAGTATTGGTTGTAAGGAGTACAAAATTGTACTCCTTTTTGCTCTGTGACCATTTTTAGTCAAGTTATAGCCAAAAAAGCCAATTTGAAATTTCATTTTTTTGCCAAAAATATTTTCCCAGATATGTTGTAAAAAGAATAATTGGTATTTTGATCAAAACATTCGAAATAATTACCCAAGTATGGAATGTCATACCTTGTTGAGTTTGTTTCTTAAATCCCAATCGAATTGCATTCAAGTTTTGGAATTCTAGGATGTTTCAATTTTTTGCAAATTTTGATGATGGTACCCCTTACAAAAAATGCGAAAATTTGGCCAAAAATTAATTTAACAAAATCAGTTTAAAAGTGAAAGGGGTTGTTAGTATTGGTTGTAAGGAGTACAAAATGGTACTCCTTTTTGCTCTGTGTCCATTTTTAGTCAAGTTATAGCCAAAAAAGCCAATTTGAAATTTCATTTTTTTGCCAAAAATATTTTCCCAGATTTTTTGTGAAAAAAATAATTGGTATTTTGATCAAAACATTCGAAATAATTACCCAAGTATGGAATGTCATACCTTGTTGAGTTTGTTTCTTAAATCCCAATCGAATTGCATTCAAGTTTTGGAATTCTAGGATGTTTCAATTTTTTGCAAATTTTGATGAAAAATTTTTACAAAAAATGCGAAAATTTGGCCAAAAATTAATTTAACAAAATCAGTTTAAAAGTGAAAGGGGTTGTTAGTATTGGTTGTAAGGAGTACAAAATGGTACTCCTTTTTGCTCTGTGACCATTTTTAGTCAAGTTATAGCCAAAAAAGCCAATTTGAAATTTCATTTTTTTGCCAAAAATATTTTCCCAGATTTGTTGTGAAAAAAATAATTGGTATTTTGATCAAAACATTCGAAATAATTACCCAAGTATGGAATGTCATACCTTGTTGAGTTTGTTTCTTAAATCCCAATCGAATTGCATTCAAGTTTTGGAATTCTAGGATGTTTCAATTTTTTGCAAATTTTAATGATGGTACCCCTTACAAAAAATGCGAAAATTTTGCCAAAAATTAATTTAACAAAATCAGTTTAAAAGTGAAAGGGGTTGTTAGTATTGGTTGTAAGGAGTACAAAATGGTCATACCTCGTTGAGTTTGTTTCTTAAATCCCAATCGAATTGCATTCAAGTTTTGGAATTCTAGATGTTTCAATTTTTGCAAATTTTGATGATGGTACCCCTTACAAAAATGCGAAAATTTGGCCAAAAATTAATTTAACAAAATCAGCTTAAAAGTGAAAGGGGTTGTTAGTATTGGTTGTAAGGAGTACAAAATGGTACTCCTTTATAATAATTACCCAAGTATGGAATGTCATACCTTGTTGAGTTTGTTTCTTAAATCCCAATCGAATTGCATTCAAGTTTTGGAATTCTAGGATGTTTCAATTTTTTGCAAATTTTAATGATGGTACCCCTTACAAAAAATGCGAAAATTTTGCCAAAAATTAATTTAACAAAATCAGTTTAAAAGTGAAAGGGGTTGTTAGTATTGGTTGTAAGGAGTACAAAATGGTACTCCTTTTTGCTCTGTGACCATTTTTAGTCAAGTTATAGCCTAAAACGCCAATTTGAAATTTCATTTTTTTGCCAAAAATATTTTCCCAGATATGTTGTGAAAAGAATAATTGGTATTTTGATCAATACATTCGAAATAATTACCCAAATATGGAATGTCATACCTCGTTGAGTTTGTTTCTTAAATCCCAATCGAATTGCATTCAAGTTTTGGAATTCTAGGATGTTTCAATTTTTTGCAAATTTTGATGATGGTACCCCTTACAAAAAATGCGAAAATTTGGCCAAAAATTAATTTAACAAAATCAGCTTAAAAGTGAAAGGGGTTGTTAGTATTGGTTGTAAGGAGTACAAAATGGTACTCCTTTTTGCTCTGTGACCATTTTTAGTCAAGTTATAGCCTAAAACGCCAATTTGAAATTTCATTTTTTGCCAAAAATATTTTCCCAGATATGTTGTGAAAAGAATAATTGGTATTTTGATCAAAACATTCGAAATAATTACCCAAATATGGAATGTCATACCTCGTTGAGTTTGTTTCTTAAATCCCAATCGAATTGCATTCAAGTTTTGGAATTCTAGGATGTTTCAATTTTTTGCAAATTTTGATGATGGTACCCCTTACAAAAAATGCGAAAATTTGGCCAAAAATTAATTTAACAAAATCAGTTTAAAAGTGAAAGGGGTTGTTAGTATTGGTTGTAAGGAGTACAAAATGGTACTCCTTTTTGCTCTGTGACCATTTTTAGTCAAGTTATAGCCTAAAACGCCAATTTGAAATTTCATTTTTTTGCCAAAAATATTTTCCCAGATATGTTGTGAAAAGAATAATTGGTATTTTGATCAAAACATTCGAAATAATTACCCAAATATGGAATGTCATACCTCGTTGAGTTTGTTTCTTAAATCCCAATCGAATTGCATTCAAGTTTTGGAATTCTAGGATGTTTCAATTTTTTGCAAATTTTGATGAAATGCGAAAATTTGGCCAAAAATTAATTTAACAAAATCAGCTTAAAAGTGAAAGGGGTTGTTAGTATTGGTTGTAAGGAGTACAAAATGGTACTCCTTTTTGCTCTGTGACCATTTTTAGTCAAGTTATAGCCAAAAAAGCCAATTTGAAATTTCATTTTTTTGCCAAAAATATTTTCCCAGATTTGTTGTGAAAAAAATAATTGGTATTTTGATCAAAACATTCGAAATAATTACCCAAGTATGGAATGTCATACCTTGTTGAGTTTGTTTCTTAAATCCCAATCGAATTGCATTCAAGTTTTGGAATTCTAGGATGTTTCAATTTTTTGCAAATTTTAATGATGGTACCCCTTACAAAAAATGCGAAAATTTTGCCAAAAATTAATTTAACAAAATCAGTTTAAAAGTGAAAGGGGTTGTTAGTATTGGTTGTAAGGAGTACAAAATGGTCATACCTCGTTGAGTTTGTTTCTTAAATCCCAATCGAATTGCATTCAAGTTTTGGAATTCTAGGATGTTTCAATTTTTTGCAAATTTTGATGATGGTACCCCTTACAAAAAATGCGAAAATTTGGCCAAAAATTAATTTAACAAAATCAGCTTAAAAGTGAAAGGGGTTGTTAGTATTGGTTGTAAGGAGTACAAAATGGTACTCCTTTTTGCTCTGTGACCATTTTTAGTCAAGTTATAGCCTAAAACGCCAATTTGAAATTTCATTTTTTGCCAAAAATATTTTCCCAGATATGTTCTGAAAAGAATAATTGGTATGTTGATCAAAACATTCGAAATAATTACCCAAATATGGAATGTCATACCTCGTTGAGTTTGTTTCTTAAATCCCAATCGAATTGCATTCAAGTTTTGGAATTCTAGGATGTTTCAATTTTTTGCAAATTTTGATGATGGTACCCCTTACAAAAAATGCGAAAATTTGGCCAAAAATTAATTTAACAAAATCAGTTTAAAAGTGAAAGGGGTTGTTAGTATTGGTTGTAAGGAGTACAAAATGGTACTCCTTTTTGCTCTGTGACCATTTTTAGTCAAGTTATAGCCAAAAAAGCCAATTCGAAATTTCATTTTTTTGCCAAAAATATTTTTCCAGATTTTTTGTGAAAAAAATAATTGGTATTTTGATCAAAACATTCGAAATAATTACCCAAATATGGAATGTCATACCTCGTTGAGTTTGTTTCTTAAATCCCAATCGAATTGCATTCAAGTTTTGGAATTCTAGGATGTTTCAATTTTTTGCAAATTTATGATGAACAAAAAATGCGAAAATTTGGCCAAAAATTAATTTAACAAAATCAGCTTAAAAGTGAAAGGGGTTGTTAGTATTGGTTGTAAGGAGTACAAAATGGTACTCCTTTTTGCTCTGTGACCATTTTTAGTCAAGTTATAGCCAAAACGCCAATTTGAAATTTCATTTTTTGCCCAAAAATATTTTCCCAGATTTTTTGTGAAAAAAATAATTGGTATTTTGATCAAAACATTCGAAATAATTACCAAATATGGAATGTCATACCTCGTTGAGTTTGTTTCTTAAATCCCAATCGAATTGCATTCAAGTTTTGGAATTCTAGGATGTTTCAATTTTTTGCAAATTTTATGATGGTACCCCTTACAAAAATGCGAAAATTTGCCAAAAATTAATTTAACAAAATCAGTTTAAAAGTGAAAGGGGTTGTTAGTATTGGTTGTAAGGAGTACAAAATGGTACTCCTTTTTGCTCTGTGACCATTTTTAGTCAAGTTATAGCCAAAACGCCAATTTGAAATTTCATTTTTTTGCCAAAAATATTTTTCCAGATTTTTTGTGAAAAAAATAATTGGTATTTTGATCAAAACATTCGAAATAATTACCCAAGTATGGAATGTCATACCTTGTTGAGTTTGTTTCTTAAATCCCAATCGAATTGCATTTCAAGTTTTGGAATTCTAGGATGTTTCAATTTTTTGCAAATTTTAATGATGGTACCCTTACAAAAAATGCGAAAATTTGCCAAAATTAATTTAACAAAATCAGCTTAAAAGTGAAAGGGGTTGTTAGTATTGGTTGTAAGGAGTACAAAATGGTACTCCTTTTTGCTCTGTGACCATTTTTAGTCAAGTTATAGCCTAAAACGGCCAATTTGAAATTTCATTTTTTTGCCAAAAATATTTTCCCAGATATGTTGTGAAAAGAATAATTGGTATTTTGATCAAAACATTCGAAATAATTACCCAAATATGGAATGTCATACTCGTTGAGTTTGTTTCTTAAATCCCAATCGAATTGCATTCAAGTTTTGGAATTCTAGGATGTTTCAATTTTTTGCAAATTTGATGATGGTACCCCTTACAAAAAATGCGAAAATTTGGCCAAAAATTAATTTTAACAAAATCAGTTTAAAAGTGAAAGGGGTTGTTAGTATTGGTTGTAAGGAGTACAAAATGGTACTCCTTTTTGCTCTGTGACCATTTTTAGTCAAGTTATAGCCAAAAACGCCAATTAAATTTCATTTTTTTTGCCAAAAATATTTTCCCA